>NC_052665.1:6391451-6695806 GCF_016802725.1 Solenopsis invicta
TTTTTACTTTAATTTAATTTACACGGTTCAATTGCCTCGCGTGATTTTTTATTTAATTATTCATTATTCGTCATATATCTCCATTGTAGCCAATTTTGATGCATTACACCGACCGATGTCACCGTCTGCGTATATGATCAACCCACCAATTTCGTCAACTTGCTTGATCCACAATATCTCCGGCATTTTCAGGCAGCGCACGCAGACTCGCTATCAACGTGATGCGAAAGACGAATACACGTGCGAACACTCAATCGAATGAGACGATAACGAAAAAGAGAGCTCCGATTCCATTACGTTTCCAGCATCTTTGACTGTTGCGGAAGTCGGTGCCGGTCATTCGCGACGAACAATCGGCCTCGTTCCTTTTCGGTGAACGTACATCGAGTGCTCTCAACCTAAAAAGACGCGTCCCTTGACAATAGTTTTCTATCGGCCTTATAATCTTTGCAATTGCAAAGAGTTGCCGCCGCATCGTATCAATTTCAGTCTTATCAATTGACAATCTCATCAACGGAATATTCTGCCGCGCTGTTGGTTTATTACTTCTAAATAATTATGTAATTATTTAAATATATTAACTTTCTTTTAGCACGCATTTAATGTTGGAATTAACCGCTTTAATTTAGTTAGAAAAGGAATGTTAATTTCGCACCTTATTTGACAGCAATTTCTCGACGCGATAATTAATCAATATTAGTCTAGGAAGTGAGGAAGAAGCCATACACGTTATAGTGTTTTATGCGTCTGCCAGCGCTAGGGAAACCACGTGTAAATCACAATTTTCGAGTTACCGCACTGTAAATACCGCAGTAAATCAAAGCTGTCCGTATAACAAAACTAAGTGTGATATATACGATTTTCGCGACTTTGAAATTGCACCGGGCCTTATTTAAATTGTCGCAATTTTGTATGTGTCCCCCGCGTGTCTCAATAATGCTTTATTTATCCCACTGTCGATCATTGAGAGTAGAATTGATTAAATAATTCGGTCCCTTTATATCGGAATAATGGCGCAATCTAATTTGTACGCGTGGGATAATGAGAATCGGCGGTAATCGAATATTCCTTTTGACCATGCGGAATTTATTTCATTGGTACGAGCGTCAAACACAAAAAACACACGTCATGTAAAACGATACAAGAATCTACATAATTGTTGTGACAATATTGCAAATATAGCTTTGCAAATAGATTAACTCTCCTTCCCTCGCTGTCGTGCGCGTGCCCGCGCGTGCGCGCTTCCGAAAATTAGTTATATTAATTACGCATTTGTTCGGCCTGATGAATTTACAAATGCCGAATATTGAATTAAATCGCGCAATACAAAACTGCAGGCGAATCGATTTGTTACCGCGCGCGCAGCTTGTAAATCGGGAGTCAGTGCAAACACAGTCAGTGCGGCGGGCGCGGGAAGGAAAGATGGAAACGTACTTTTAGTTATTTTGTTAAAACGACAGACGTACTTTATCTCGCCACACTTCGCAGCTCCGACACGACTCTCGCTGCACGTGTCACGTATACATTAGCGCGAGTTACTTTGTTCCGGATATATATCCCGGGAATATTTCCGAGGTGTTCTGAAGAGGTGCAATTTCCGCGGGGAGTAGACACGAGACACGTAGTTTCTTTTGAGCAAGTACTGGAGCGTGAAACGTCATTTGCTTATATGAGGATCGACAATACGCATTCCGCTGTTGAATTTAAGCTTTACTGATTACGAGTCGTTCCCGCTATACTTTGATCCTTCTTATCCCACCGGGGAAGGTAATATCATTCTCTCGTTTAACTTTGCAACTTGATGACTGTGATACGCGCACGCGATTCCGCGCCGCTCCGCTTCGTTCGTGCCTCGACAATTCTTAGTTGTAATCAAATGTATACGAGTGCGGAACACTCAACCTCGATTTTCGTGATTGTCGCGCGACCCTCACCCCTCCCTCTCGTTATACGGATTCAAGATGCAGATATCTACTGTATCTGTGTACTGTACCAAGAGAAAGAGAGAGGGAGGACATTAAATTTTATGCGCCACTCAATGACCTAGCGTAAGGAAAATGTCATTTATATTATTAAAATGTCTCATTAAAATTGATAAGAGTGCGGTCAATACGACGTTAGTATCTATACTTTGTAAAGGACATCTTTCAGTTTTTATTCTAACACAGATTCGCCTTATAACGCACGAATCAAGCTAGCGATAGTTACTCGCCTCGCGAATTAGGTCAAGCATCATTGGAGTATTCCAAAGAGAGATTTCAAACGAACGTCGATAAAGCTTCAACTGTACGAGAAATTTTGTTGCTCTCTCTCTCTCTCTCTTTCTCTCATATAAAATGATATCTCATATATGATAGATTTTCTTTTATTTAACTTGAGTTAAGAAGACGTTGCATCGGATTTATTAAAAGACTAGAACGTTTAAAGCTTCTAATTCACTATATCTCGCGCTTGTATAATAGTTATCTTGATACATTCTGATTTCGTCTTATAATGGCGTTTAAGGACTATTTTTCGTTGCAGAGAGCTTACGCTGCAGAATTTGGACATATATCGGCGAAATAGCGATCCTCTAGTAGTTTCTAGCTGATCACGAGCTAGCGGATGAGCTAGTGAACGAACTAGACGAGCGGCGCGGCGCGGCGCGGCCTTCTTTTCGCAGAATTTAGCTTAATAGCCGGCGCCTTAAAGAAATTACTGCCACGGCGGCCGTAAAGCACAGAAAAGTTTATTACACGGTCTCGCGACGAGAAACGAGCGCGGAGGATAGCGAACAATTTTGCCCGGGAAGATTAGTCCGCCGCTGCGCTGAAATAATCCCATAATGTATACCAAGGGAAGAAACCGCGGCCGCGGGGAGAACTCGGAACGACGTAGCACACTTCTTAAAATCCAAGCACGCGCCGCCGCGCCGTTCCCGATATTCGCTCGCCGCGGATAATCTACCGCCTTAATCTTTGATCTTAAATTCTCGCGTGTTAGCGCGCTACTCGATGACAGAGGACGATGCATCGCTACTAATTTTCGTCATTTATTATGCGTAAAATATCACATTTTAACAACGATGTTACAATGAGCGCTGCAGGAATTAATTGCAAAATTGCATAGTGTTACTAAGTTCTTTTTAAAATTTTTTAAATAAATTAGGCGCAGTTTGAGACATCTTTCTCCTTGCTTTCAAACAAATATCTTGAACAATTTTACTTTTTCCCGCAAAATGAGGACAGAGTGCCTTGTTTTTACAAGTCTTGAAACTAATGCTTCACCCGTAGCTCAATTTCAAACTGAATTACGATTCAATACAATTATATAATGGACGTAATGTATGCGAGTAAAGTTGTTAAATGGCTGATCTCTTTTGTTTGTATTCTGACATGTTCGACAGCACTGTATCATGAATAGCGAGCGAAATAACAACGAAAAGCACCGAGAGCTTCCAATTCCACGTCAGCCATAGTCGAAAAATGAATATCTAAACTGCAAAAAAAGAGAGATATTTATAACGAGCTGCGTTTTCCGTAACGCATTTGGCAAATTCAAGAGAAAATTATTCACGAGTAAATCTCTCTGCTACACACTATTAATAATTACACAGAAAATACATAACGTGTACAAAAATTACAATAATGAAGATAACATTGTGATCTCGTAGAGAAAGATTATTACTTTTGCAACTGTGTAACGGGGTTTCCCAAGTTTAAAATACATTTTTAAAATATTTTTAATTACATTATAATTAGACGCGTGTACTATAAAAAAATTTATTTTAATTTTCTATATAAGCCCGCTCTAAGAGAGAGGAATAAAAGGAATAAGACAGTCACGATTAATAATCGGGTGACCTTTCATCAATGTTGAAAACCTTCGTAAATCCATGTATCGCATAAATAAATATTTCATGTTTGAAATTCGTTGGCGTCCACATCTCGAGTGAATTAATCCGAGACTGCTCGATTTTCATTTTGAGTTTCCGCATTTGCTACAATAGCGGAAAGCGATAGCGGCGTATTGTTAGTGAAAATCACTGAAATGTACACTCAAATTCATAGCTGTTCTGTACATTATAGATAATTTATCTGCACACGGGGAATAAATTTACAATAGAATCGCCCAATTTTACAAGTATATTCCTCGATCAATTTGAAAACTGATTTTCCCGCAAACGTTACAATATCAAGAAATATCAGTCATGATAAACAAGTTCACGTAAGAGATATTTGCTTATAGGAAATATTGCCAAAGCAACAATGATACAATCTGACACAGCGACAGCGACATGAACAAGGACAGGTACAGGCCGGACGCTCTGTTATACAGTGGACGCGGTCAAAACGCAACGAGACATTCCAACTCCGATTATATGGACCACCGCGGACAATGGTGCATTCATCCGAACGACAGCAAACGCGCGCCGAACATTCGTTACCGATATTTAATCGACACGGGTTCCATTAGGGAACATACGTTCGCAGTAGAGATACCTTTCATGATTTTCCATGACCAGGGCTGCAAAGTCATTTCCGCTGACACCAATCGAATAATGACTGTGTTACGGTGAATATTCGCGCGCGATATCGCGAGTACAGCGAAAACAAATCTAGAAATTGTTTCGATTCCATTGAACCGTCGTTGCATTTTAATTGTCCGTCAAGCTGCGCGCGGAAAATTTGCATTTAGGCAAAATTCATCGCATTAATCGAGATATCGAGAATGGGAAGGGTCAGACGAGATACGAGTCTGCGTCGTAAACGGTGCAATATGTGAGGCGAATGAACTCTCTGCTATTCGTGCTCGATGCCTCGCGATCGCGCTCCAATAATCTTATTCACTTCTCATATGTTCTGGCCGAAACTATCGAAGCGCGCGTTGATATTATGCGAGCTTCTATCTATGAGCAATCAGCGAGAGCGCGCGGATCCGAGCTGAACGCACAAATGTCCGAAGTTGGGGAAATCATGTTGGACGTTCGCAATCAAAGGACGATATCCGCCGCGCGACTCAATTCGATTCGCGTTACGTTCGTTTGCGCGCGCATTTGCTGAAAATGATTGGAATTGCCACGATTCGTCGTTGCTGTGCCGAAACTTTCGACTTGCGCTAGCGTAATTTATGAAACTTCCGCATAAACTTCATAACGGCTTTATAATTTATCAGAAAGGTACTTTGAAAGTTGTAAGAGGATAATAATGATTTATTATAAGTATCTTATGGTTGACTTTATGGCTAACGAGTATTAACGACTCAATATCGCTGGCTGTCGTGATTTAAGTGGCATTTTTCTTTTTTAAGATATTTTTTTAATAACAACAGCTTTATATAAAATAACTTTGAAAAAGATTCTCAAAATACTAATATATATATATAATTACCATTTTATTAAGTTTTATTAAGTTTTGAACAAATGATAATTTTACAGTTCAAAGACTCTATTCTCGCTATCAAAGTCATTCTCGTGTTAGACTTATAAAAATAAAGTGGCGGCGGCGGCGCTTATTACTCCCATTATTACTCTCATAGTATTATCTAAATTCTCGGGAAACTATTCTTCCGATTGTTGAATTCGCTATCATACCGCGACGATGAGAATTTCACATTGATTTCTTTCATGAGCTTCGAATTCCTCGGATCTCCCTCGGTCGATCTCACGGCTCTCTCATTGACGGGGAATGCGATGCTGCATTGCCGTTTCGATGCCAGACCGTACAAAGAAGGAACGTGAAAAAGCGGCTGGAAGACGGCAGGTCATGTAATTGCCAGGAAATTGAACATTCCGTGGCATCTCAGCGCTCGATAAATCCGCCTTGTCTGCCTACGACGAACGCCGTCGATTGGCAGGCAGACGTTTCTATTGACGATTTTTGGATGTGAGCAATCTGGCCAGGCTGGCCTTTCCTTAAAGAGACTAAAAGGAACGATTCTAACTGCCCTGTTTCTTCCCGTGATCTCCATATCTTAAGATTCAGTTCGTAAGAATGAAACGTCATTCTTATAAGATTCTTTGAATTATTTTATCGTCATTTCCAAATCACGAGAACATTACTTAAATACGCAGAACAATTTTCAAGTAATTATATTCAAATAAATTAATTCTATTAGTAATACATCATATCTGTCTTTCCGAATTAATCTATAAATAAAATTTATATATTTAATCGCATATAGGATTGTGCATTATCTTGCACGATTGTAATACTTTTCTCAAAAATATAATGTTTATCGACGATCTTGACTTTAACATCGAAAGATCCACTATGATTCCCCAGAGTCCTTCTAACAATAAGTATATAAAAGTTGAACGACCTCACCGGGGAATCAAAAATAAACCTCGTTACTTCGAAGCTTTGCAAACGGTAGGATATTTTTGTCGATCAAAAGTAACGGATGTAATATCTCGATCCGTCTGCGAAATTTCATCCAATTGCCTTTCGGAAATTGGCGAGACAGCGACGTTTGTAGGCATTAACCGTATTGATCGAAACCGTTGATCGATATTAATCGATCGAGTCGAAGAAACGGATGATGGACACGGTGAAGATTTAATAAGCCGAGGCGGATAGGCATACCGAATAAAATTGGTGGAAGCGCAGATAAGGATGATGATTAAGGGTGGAGCGGGTTAAAGAGCTAAGACGACCGGTAACAGCGCATAACGGACGGGTCAGGTGGGTGTATAAAGTAGGTCGCGGAGTGAGAAGGGTGAGAAGGTCGCTTATCGCGTGTCATGCATATCTTGAACCGCTCGAAGAACCGAGGTCCGCCGGAAGCAATGAAGTTTCATTACGATTCCAGGCGCGTCGTCCGTCCGTCCGTTGAACGCGGGTAAAAAAAAAAAAATCTGGTTACGCTAAGCGCACGGTTTTATCCGTGATCCAATTCTCTTTGACTCTAAAGGACGTATGCGAAATTACTTCTGATATAACTGTCAACGCGCGCGCGCTGTAAAATTGCATGCATGTTTCATATACGAGTATGTCTAAGTCTGAATCATGTTTCGCTTTGATTGAGATTTGTAAAAATCCCGTCTCCAATTAAAATGTATTTTTACATTTCTAGCATATTCATATGATAATTTATTTATCTTCAATTTTGTTAAATTTATCATTACGATTATATTTTTACGCTGTGAATAGCAGAGCCAAAAGAAACAAAAAAAAAAAAAATAAAAATAATCGAGCTTCATCGTGTCTCTAGGTAAAAAACTACCAAGTATCTCTCTACGAAAAATCACGGTACGCGTCATATTTGCCGGCCGGGTAGGATTGCCCGAGCGCTTCTGATCGTCAGAGCGGAACGTAGTCGGTCCTATACTTAGATACGCTGCGCACCCAGTTGGAAATGGGATCTGCAGAACGGCATCTAACCGAAAGGAATCCGCCGGATAATCCCGCAGTTGGCTTCCGGCAGACGTCTCCGTCGTATCGGGTCGAATCAGATCCTTTCAGGAACGTATCTCGCACAGAGCAAAGAGGGCGAGAGAGAGAGAGAGAGAGAGAAGGATAGAGGAAGCAGGAAGAAAGGGTGGCGCGTGTGCGAGTAGGTGATGTCGCGGCCAATTGAGGAAGACTGAGAGTGAAGTGAGAAGGAAGCGCGAGAATCTCTCGGGACAGATGATCCGGTGAGGTTGCGAGAACGAGGGAGAAACGGACGCGGACGCGAACGCGCATTTTGGGAGACAAATGGGGATACCGCCAGAAGAAGGAGAGAAAGGAAAGGAAAAGCGGGGAGAAACGGGATACCTTGAAAGGTTTTCCCGTCAGCAATTAGGCAACTGCTTGATCTCACACCTTTTTAGATTCTCCCGTTCGTCGTGCGGCTGATGCTTTTTAGCTCTTTCCTTCACCATCGCAAAGAGACGCTACTCGCTAACGTAATTTTCTCGGGAAGGCGTGGCACCGCGACCACGTTTGTAAGAAGCTTTCTTATAAGTTTTATGGAACTGTCTTTACGAACGGTAACTATCCGATTGGACATCAACTCCACTAATTGGGCTCATCCCAGCTTTCTTATAAGAAAGATCTACCTTGCGTGAACAATATCTACCTTTTCTGAACAACGAATGGATTTTATTAAAACTTCTCTATCGCGCTTTTTTTTTATCGCGAGGGATGAATTTTATATTATATTTTATCCTACATTTAGCAAAAAGTGTGCGTCCGTCTATCGAATTCTACTACATTATTTAATAAAGATGAAATGTTGTTTCGCGTATCGGTTGAAAAATATATCGTTGCTTATCGAGAGACGGTGCGAATGTGAATGTAAAACTTCAATCAATGTAAAAAGGTTAATGAGTTGCTAAATTATCGAGTCACCACGACGACGAATTAATTAACGCAAAACACGAAAGTCGCGATATTGCCCAGACTTAGCTGAGGCAAATGACAAATTAATTTTTAACAGTTAACTCTAGATCTAGGTGGCCTGTGAAAAAGTGATACTGTAGTCAGAAAGCTCGGCGGGTAGATCCTCTTTGTCCAGTGACGGGTTTTCGGATGAAAGAAACGGGCGAATGTCACAAAGACGGATAGAGCGAAAGAAAGGACGAAGGATGAGAGGCAGAAAGAAAAGTGAGCGCTGAAGCTTCCGACGTTTTTCTGAGCAGCAATTAGACACCTTTCCGACCTCCTATGAGCCATTTTCGAGTATCTAGAACTCCTCGTTCTTTTCAAGTTTACTTTGCTCCTCTCGCGTGACATGAACCTTCATAATAAAGTAGTATTTGCATTTGCAAAAATTTTAATATACAGATAATTGTAATCTATATACTTTTACATTAGATTGTAATGATGTAATTATTATCTTTATTATTAAAAATATGGGAGTAATGACAGTTGTGCTGCAGTCTCTATGCTCTACGAAATGTTATGCATTCTCCACGTCGCACAAAATAAATTCCAATTTTTTTATTTTCAATTTTATTTAATTTCATCACAAATTATATTAATCTATGTACATAATATTGATGAAATGCCTGCGTAACGTAACGACGAGGTATCTAGAGAGCCCCTCTTCTCTCTTTTTTCTCTATCAAACATCGAATCAGCAATGGATACGTAAAACGAGGTGAACCATGCGGCGTCGCCGATTACGGCTGGCTTGTAAGTTTGACGTCCTTTATAAGGGATCTCATTAAAAGCACAGGAAATGCATCAAAGCGTACTGGGACGGTTGTGCGCGGACGCGAGCAAAGGCGCCGCTTAAAGAGCTTAAAAAAAAAAACGTCAAGCGCGGCGTAACCACGTGTACTTCTTAATGGCTGCGCAAGGGAATCGCTGCATCGGGGGTGGCGCACCCGGGGTGCTGCCGTTAAAACGAGGTCAGAGGAGTGGCGGTATGCAAACGCGACTCTCTCCTCGTCCGCGCGGATTGCGCAAGGGAACTGAAGAGAATGAGAGAGGGAAAGTGGTGGAGAGGGCAGCATTAAGTTCGAAATCTTCTTGCGACTGCCGAAGGAACGCCGTGACTGCGGAAGGCGAGGACGTTAAAACTAATTGGATTTTCGCGTCCGTAACGAGTTTTTTCGCCGATAATTCCGACCTTTTTTCTTTTTGCGGACGATCGTTAAAGCCGGAACGTCGCCATTCGAGGAGGCGTCTTTATAACCGCTGCCGATCGATCGCCGTACTTTCGTCGAACATCCCCGACGGGCGTCTATAATAAAATGAAGACCGGAACTGGAGCGTTTATACGAATGGACATCAAAGCATTTCGCGCGGTCAGTGCGCATCATTGTACAATCCTTGTCTAATCGACATTCCTGTAATCCCTATACCTCTTCTTCCCTCTTCCCCCATTATTCCGATGATAATATACTCTGCATTTAACAATACAATACGCCGGCCATATTCCGTTATTTGTTCAGCTGTTTGATTTCAAGTCAATTTTAAATCACAATAACGGAAAAACGCGACAAATCGCGTGATGAGATTAAAGGATGACATCGAGCGTAATTGCTACGGCAGTAAAAAGTGACGCGTTTAATTAGTCTTTCTGGTCGACAGGAAAGGGAAATTTACTAGTCAATAAGTTGAATTTATTGCAATGATAATTGGAAAAAGACTTTTCGCACGCGCGAACAGAGAAGGGCTTTCACCCTATGTAAGTACGACCGATCGATCCGAGCGAGCGATTCTCGTGTTACACGATCTGTAACCACGCAAAAAAACTCTGCTGACTTTTTCCGACCAATCCTTCTAACGAGTCGGCGACGGACTCGTCGGAATTATTAGTGACTTTTCGACTTAATGATCTCCGCGAAATCTGTACCTTGTGCTTTTTTCTCATTAGTCTCGTCACGTTCAAACGATACATGACTTGTTTCGTAAGATTTGTGTCAAAACGACACCTGTATTTTTACTTATTAGATTTTTCATGTTGCAAAATTTTGATGAAAAATATATCTGCGCCTTGGTGCTAAAAGGGCCAATGTCCACAATTGCCAAATTCAAGTCACGTACATTAATGAACTCTAAATGAGAGCCGCTATTATTGTATACGTATGTAACTCGAATTTGGCAATTTTGGACATTGGCCCTTTTATAACACCAAGGTACAGATACATCTACCTTCTTAATTACTAAAGATTAAAGATTAAGGAATAATCTACTTTTGAAAAGCTCAAATATCTACCTTCCAATTAATTTCAAATGAAAATTTTAGATTTATTTTAAGAGATACGTTTAATTTTATAATTACCGAGACTTTAAAATTGGAATGACGTGCAAGAAAATGTTAAGTGATGACTTTTTGATCACATCCGTCTGATAGCGAGCGAGCTGATAGGTGTCGGTGTTTCCCCGAGGACTCAGATGTCACCGTTAGTCGTGTAGAGACGCGCGACTCCTATGAACGAATTAATTAGAGACGCAAGTGGAATATTAATGATGCCCGCACTTAATTACGTTTCGCAGAGAGATTTACACGAATGTGGATCTCGCTGGATGTAGGATCACACCCTTTGCAGTTTCGGAACATATGGTGATAGATTTTCAAACATCGTTAAACGCACATGTGTTCACGTTCCTATCGTAGTAGATCAATTCCTACGGTAGTAAAATATTATGTATGTAGTATTAAGGATATCGTAGATATAAAAATGAAATATTACGCTTTCGTTACGACGTGCCGGAGTATATCAAATGAATTTCAGTAAATATTTAAAAAGATTAAAACGAATAATTCTAACCAATTATATTTGATTCCAATGAAACGATAATCAGACATTTGAATCGAGAAATTCATTAATACGTCTCGACCAGATTTATTCGCGCTTGTGTTTGATCGTCGCAACGTAACGCACAGATGTTGTAATCCAGGAAAACGTCGGGGGTAAATTACCGCGGCACGATTTTCGGCTATAAATCAGGCCGAGTGCGTTCCATGGCAAGGCAGCCAACTGATTCCGCCTTAACGAATAATTTACGACAACTGTTTTCACCCCCGTAACCGACCGAGATACCGCATACGTCTGTAGTTTTACATTACTCTAAAAATAGATAAAACGCCGCAGTAGAGAATTTTATATCATCAGTTTAAGGTTGATTGTGGGATAATTGCACTAGTGAACGATTAAGAAATGTCCGTTTCCATGATTATGCAAAACGATGTAATTATATCTGTACCTTGGTGCTACAAGGGCCAGTGTCCGAATTTTCAAATTATCTGAAGTTTATAATTTATTTTCTATATTTCTAAAACAGCAAGTAAATTTGAACGTAATTTGTATTCTTTATATTTTAGTTATTAATGTAATGTTGTTTACTGATGATTATGAAATTAATGAGTGCTGAGTAAACGAGGCGTATGTGCACATTGGCCGTTTTTGTACAAAAGTTAAAATGATATTAGCCTCTGTACAATTATTATTTTTTAAAATGTATTTGTAGAAGGACATTCGCCCTTTTTACAATAATAGTGACTCTCATTAATGTACATAACTCGAATTTGGCAATTTTGGACATTGATTGTTTTAGCACCAAGGTATAAATGTTCTCTCAAAAAATTAAAACGTGCGTGATTATTTATTAGAAATTTTATAAGCTTTATCATTCACTTATCTTGACAAAAGGCTCAACATGCTTCTATCACTTTTTTCATTCGTTTTTTTTTCTAATTTGGAAGGACGTACGTGTTCTCTCAAAAAGCCACCGCTTCTTTTAGACAGTAAATTGTGAGCGAAATTCCGAGGGCAATTTCGAATCTAGGTCGTCTATTTCCAAAAGCCGCCACCTCTAAAGATTGGCATTTTTCAGGAAGTGAGAAAAGCGTGTAAATTGACCGATAAGTTTTGCTTCGAGGACTCCGTGACGATGACACGCCGAATTCTCGATTATTTTCTTGATTTAAAATGATGTGTCCTCCTAGATCGACATTGGTGATTTTTTTCGCTTGATAGCTTCCAAAAATAGATTTTTTAGAAAGCTTTCAAGTTTGATGTAAATATTTTCAAAAGTTTGTCTCTGAGTTTTTTTATTGAGAATTTTCGTTTGCAAATACTAAACCATTGAATCAGCTTTTATTAAAAAAAAAAATTTTTTATTTCTATAAAGATTAGAAACGCGCACGTTAGATTTTGGAAATAGACTATCAGTTAAAAATTCGCGAATTCTCGGACGACTGTCGAACAGCGCCGCTCGTACGGCGACGCTGCTCGCGATCTTCGTACTTGCTTGGAATCTCGGATCTGACGTGAACGTGAAAACTGTCAAACGATTCTTTGCTCCTACCGACGCATCTGGTTGGCGTCGCGGAACAGCTGCTCGTGAGAAAATTGGAAAGCATTTGCCCACGAATTTCTCCTTTATTTTCCATCTTGAATCCTGCACCGAATCTTCTTTCGCTATTTGAATCTCCAAGTCGCATGACGTGCAACAGAAGGCTCGACATTACTGCGGAGTCACGCAGAATTCCAAAAAAAGATGCGTTCTAATCTCTTTTTTGTTGATTTTTTTTTAAAATAAATTTAATAAAGAAAAATCAATGCGGAAAAATGCATTTTTTTCTCTCTGAGAAAAGATTCAAATTATTGGCGCCTTGTGTGCAAAGAAACATTAAAAAAAGACTAAGGAAATATATTATAACTTAATATCATTTTAAACGAATTATTTATCAAGAGAATCAACAAGAAGCATTTTATTTGATATTTATTTGATGCAGAACAGTTCTTTTTATCTGAATTGTCACGGAGAGCGAAGCTTTTCCTCGGCGTATAATTTTCTGTTATGATAAAAACTCCAATCTACTCGAAATGCCGAGACGTCGTTGGTTGCTGAGGAAGGGATTAAATATAAGGACGCATAAATAGCCGGATGAATGGATAAAGGAAATGGAAAAGAGAAACAGAAGAGAGACGTTGCTCTTTTTCGATGAATCTGTCGGCCGCCGGAAGAAACAGCTGCTCTATAGGAGAATTCGCGTTGCCACGCGCGCGGGACGAAGAACGGCAAGAGCGATAGAGAATGAGAGCGCGGATGCAGACGTTCTCTTGAATGCTCGCGAGGCAAAAACCAATAATGCAAAAGCCAATATTCTCGCGAATTTCGGTGGCGGTGATTTATCGTCACGCCTAGTCGGAATTCTTATGAGACGACGCGTCGCGTCGTCCCGGAGTACGACGTACTCTCTCCCTGACTTCTCTCTTTCCTCTCCGTTGCGCGTTGCTCTAATCGAGGACGCTCCACGAGAATTCGAAAAGATCTCGAAAGTTGTCTCGCAAGGATGCGATTGACAAGACAGACGCTCGTCCTTCGCATTTCACGATCCTCCTCGTTTCTTTTCTCTCGATACCTCCGAGTAACCGAGAATACGAAGAGCCGGCAAACGATCGGCAACCCGATAAATCGCACCCCCTCGCTGGCAACGCAAGAACCACGTCGCCGGGGTTGCGCGACATTTACAGCCATCTTCCGTTTCAAATTTAACGTGTGCGCGCAGATCGTTTTATCGGACCGCCCTGCTGCCTATAAAACCTGCCATCTGAAAATTCGTACCGGCGCGCCGGCGAGCTTAAATGTCGCCATCTCGCCTTCAAGCGCGAACGCGAAACCTATCTCCTCTCCTTTCTCGCCAAGAAAGATTCCGCTTTACCTCCGAGACCATAATTTCCTATTCGCGCCGCGTGCATTTCCGCGCGCGCGCGCGCGCGCACCTGTGTGCAGCTGCCTGGTCTCCTTATGAGAATACTCATCCTCCGCCCGCTATCTCTTTGTACACCGTGCACCTGCTCTTTCTCTCTTCGTTTCGCGATTAAAATACGTAGGAGGTCAAAGATCGCGCGCGCAGCAGCAACCATCGGCTTTGCATCCGATGGTCCGCACGCCTCGCACGCGCGGCAAATTCTGACGAAAATAAAATCAATGCCGACATTCGTCGTGAGAGTAATGACACCCAAACCGATCGAAATCGCGTTATGTTTTTGATAAATGAAATTTTGATAAGATCATTGGTATTCTGTGCAATGGTAGATATTATGAACGCGTCTCTCATTCCCCTAATTCTTCAACGTGAATCAGCATTACAAATCCCATCGCATCCCAGCTCGATTGACCGTTATTTTCTTTAATCTACGGATATTAAATATTTTCAAAATTATCGCGTAGAGATTACGCGTTATGCGAAGCACCACTAGTAATTTTCGACATCAACGTCTGTAAATTTAAATTAAAATTCATGATAATATCACGCAACGAACAGCGGGATTCTTTGAATAATGCAATCACTTCATTACTCTATATTGTTGGAAATTCGATCTATTTGTGAACGTGTTAATCACGTATACATTATGTGTCGAGCGGTAAATCTGTATAAATCCAATTCGATATAACATTAGTGTTATTCAGAAACGAACACTATTTGCAGAGGAAGAGAGAGAGAGAGAGAGAGAGAGAACGAAACACTATATGTATATTAATTTACATAGATGTGCACGGATCATCAACATGGACGCGGCGCATAATGCAATGGTTTTGCGAAAATAAACAGATAATTTTCATACGCGACGATGCTCCTGATGCGTATTTTTATATCATGGAAGGAACCCTATGCAACGAATAACGCAGTATAATAATAATACAGAGATTATTGATCGCTCATCTCCTCTCACATTTAAAAATAAAACAAGCTCGCGCTGCCCTATTCTTAGGTTTATGACCAAAGCTAAAAATATCAATTTTTGCGAGCGAGCTTATTTAAAGGAAAACCATATATTTGTTAGCCAATAATTACGCGAATGACAAAAATATTTATAAACGATACATAATTTTACTGTAATTTGTAACATTAAATTCATTTAGTTCGTTACAATATTTACCAATACTTCGTTTAATTTCTTTTTTTGTTTAGACGAGTCGAGTCAATAATTTCTAAAATAACGTAATTATTAATGTAATAATTACCCTGTGTAACACTAGGAAAACGAATTAATTTATCGGCGTCAATCAAAGCGCAATTTATATTACATAAATGGAATGTTAATGTACATATTTAGTCGAGATGTATATACATCCTCCATCCGCTCTCGATCTGGATTACAACGTGGGCAACACCGTCGCGCCCCGACTCTCTAACTATTAAGACGCATTACGACCTGGTATCAAAGTGCTTTGCGAAACGACGCGGTGACTGCCGGCGGGATGTACTTGAAGCTGACATCAGAAATCTAGTTTACGTGCACGAGACACTCCAATTCGACGTTTATATCTGTCGGCCATGCTTTTACGGGACGAGAATGCTTAATATGCGCGCAAACGATGAGATCGGCGAGCGTAGCCTGAACTTGAATGCGTTCCTACAATTTTCCGCACACGTTAACCGATTCTTTACCCTTTTTGAAAACTGACTTGGTTTGTCGGACAATTAAGTCTTATTGTTAGAGTCGTCTTTCACGTCACAGATTAAAAACCCAATTTTTTTTAGATTTACAAGTTTTGATACAAACTAAAACTTTCTTTTCTCTGTTTTTTAATTAATTTGGAAAATTTATTTTCTTACACCTATTTACAAATATTTTTACCAATTGGAGGCAGCGTCACAGCAATTGGAAAAATTAAATTTTACTTTGTGTAAAAAAAAAATTAAATATTTGTTAAATAGTAAAGATTTTACGATACAATGCATACGTGCTCATTAGATTTATGCTTTTTTGTAAAGATATGGAAGTAGACGACAGAAACTTTCCTCCTAACTATCGTATAGTGAAATGTAGCATGGTAAAATGTAGGAATTCAAAACGTAGGAGTGACAATGAACATTTAAATGTCAAGAAAACTGACGAGATATTTCTACCCTGTATTTTTTGATGGTGAATCATGTGTTTGTATATACAGCAGAGCGCAGTATAATCGTAAAATTGCAAGTATACATGCAAGTTTGTTGTTACATTGTGCATAGAGTGTGCAACAGCCTCTGGCTCTATTCGCGTTAGTTGATTTAAGAATATAACGTATTTTCAACGGACAAATGTATACAAATATCAGACGTTCGACGCATCAGCGGCCATATTCGCATTTTAATTCACAGCTCGATTTTCCATAATTCACCGTAGCCCCGTACTCGATTTATGCATATACATAAATACACATTGCTTCTCCAGTTTTACGCCCGCATTCAGCCAACCTTCCCGTGTCCCACGCGAGCGTAAACACCGCAAAAGAACGGAATGCTATGCGACTCACGTTTCCGAATACCTCGTACGTAAACGATAAATATTTGCTGGCGGAAGGCTCCGCGAACTAAAGACCGATGACACAGCGACGCTTTATATTACATCGACCTATTTTACGTATCTTGCGCTGTGTACGAGAAGAAACAGGTTGGTTGAGTGACAAAACTTTTGCGACTCGATGCTCTCTCGTACAGAACAAATATACAAACGTATGCCGTATGCAAAAAAAAATCTGTCCCTTTTGGTGCAATTTATTTAACAACTCTTTATTATTAAAATGGTAACTATATATAAATGAAATATGATATAAAATGGTTGATATTTTATAAATTGTTTAACAATTTTATGAAATAGATTTTCCTGAAAAAAAACATGATATGTATTAATTCTTTTGCGTATAGAAAAAATAATTGAAAATAAATTTTATTTGACGAAGCACGCTATAATTTTTTTTTTTTTTTTGTGGGGGCGTTCGTGGGGCGAATATCGGAAAACGGAGGAACGAACTACTCAATGAGGAAAACAAAGAGGCACGTGTCGTACTTGGGAAGTGGTAACAAAAGAAAGGACGAACCAGAGAGTTTTAACAGCCAAGAAGCGGTATTATTCGCGCTACGTGCACTTCTTTGGCTTCTCAAAAGTTTGATTACGTTGAGTCGCTACGGTGCAAGACTTGCGCCACTTTATTCGCCGAGTGACCACCGAATCCTTTTGCGGCGGTCCCGCAAGGGACTATCGATCAATCCGCATTTCCATTCTGCCTCAACACGACCGAGGCGAAAAACGGAATACGAAGGGCGAAAAGACGCCGCGCGACTTGAATACCAACAAGTTTTTCGTTACAATTTGCGGCTTCAAGTACATCGATTGTCCCCCGTGCCCCACCCGATTATCTCTATTCTCATCTCGTGTCTTCCCTTTTTTTCTCAACTTTTCTCTCTTTTTTCCCGCTTTTTTTTTCTTAATCCATCTTGCATCTCTTGGTGGAGGCTGTACTCTTATTTGGAATTTCTTCTGTACGTGTTCGACTATACTGGACGGCAGCGGCACAATTGCACCACCGTCCATCGGGCCGTGTGATATGCATAATGCAATAACGGATGGGGTGAAATAAAAGGCAGATAAAGGAGTTACGTCAGTAAGGAACGGAGAATGGAAGCGAACCACGGTTTTTCGGCTTTCCTTGATTAACGCGCTGCCCCGCATAAAATTGCGTGTATTCGTTTCGACCGAATGACTGCAGACGCAGTCGTTATCGCGAAATGCAAAACGTGATAATTAATTCGTGGAACGGAAATGTGTCACGAATTTAATTTCTACAGAACTTTGTGAAATTAAACACAATTTCAATTATTTTTATATACATTGTTATATTTCATATGGATTCGTTTAGATTCGCGAGCATGGTGGCACACAAATCGATGGTGAGCGATTATCGCGATTCGTCGCGTTAAAAAAATCAAATTCTGTATCTTGATGCTAAAAGGACCTACGTCCAAAATTGCCAAATTTGAGTTATATGAATTAATGAACTCTAAATAAGCCACTATTATTGTAAAAAGGACCAAACTTGAATTTGGCAATTTTGGACGTTGCACCCTTTTAGCACCAAGGTACAGAATTAATCTTGCTTGTAACGTCAAGCTTTGCGTGTGTTCGTTCGCTCTTTCTCTTTTCTCCCTTGTCCACTCAAATTGCTGCAGCAACGTCTTTACTTTTAGTCGCTTGTCATCGTTTCGTGTGTACGTACATAGTACATACGTGTACCAGCCGTGTACGGACGGTCTGTTACGGAACGTCGCGGAAATATATCCGTAAAGGTTGAAGGCACGCGAATGCTCGCGGTGGAATTTTGCGCTCGTGGAACGCTTCTCGATGTTGGTGAATCTGGACCAAATAGCGCAGCAAACTTTTCTACGCTTTCGTAACTGCTACAGCTATAAAATCTTAAAGATACCTTCCATTCGGGATAACGTTCCTCTGCAATCTCTTGTGGACAATCCCGAAGCTATCTCTAGTTGAAGATGATAATATAACGCGTAAGCCAATTTTCAGAGACTAAACTAGATGCCTCATCGTTTGAAATTATCATAATACAAGCGAAATGGCTGGCGAGAGTTTTAGCTTAACAAATTATTGTTAATGTTGTCATTACTTTTATTAGCGTCTTATGAAACGTCTGCGTTATTAAAAATACAAATGTAGGAAAAACATTCTGTTACGTTTGTACGATCATTTTCTGATCATCTTCAAACAAGTTGTAGAATTCAGTAACAATTAAATGTAACCTCCTCGTAGCTTTAACAATAAGTAGCAAACAGAAATTGCAACGAGATCGGAGCATGAAAAAATTATAGAGCTTCGTATAAAAGAGTAACGCGAAGTCGAATGCTTGTTATTTCTGGCTTGAAGCGAACGGTCGTTCGATGAATTTTTATCACTTGTTCGGTATCTTCTTCCTTGTTTTCTTGTTGGTTCAGTAATTTTTCAATTCCTCGCTCGTATTTATCCGAAGAAAATTCATTAAATATCGATGCTAAGAGATAGAGGGAGGAATAGTAGGAGGAGAAAGAGAGAGAGAGAGAGAGAGAGAGAGAGACGCGGATAAACGCGTTAGGGTGCACTTTTCATTTTCCGCCGTCCGATCCGATAACTAACGATAAGATGGATATACTCGGTTAGTGTAGTTCCATTAATTGGGTCAACGATTTTCCTCGTAACGTTCGACCATCCGTTATCTTAAAGCTTAATATGTTAAATTTAATATTTCCAATATTAAGCTTCTATTAAATTTTTCGAGGGCTTCTAAAATATCCGGTCACAAGCACCGCGGACGCAGCAGCAACGTATTTCTGAACAATGGAAAGCGCATTGCAAATCTGCGAACGCACGTTGGTTGGATAAAAATTTGAAAGAGCTCTCAGTGAAAGAGCACAATACCACGAACACCTAACCGAAATTCGAGCCGTCGCGCGAGGACGGCGAGGGCGGCGAGGGTAAGCGTGGGTAAATCGATGATGGCGAGCGACTCTTAAGAATCAAATTTCCCATACGCGTCACGCAGCACGTTTACTCTGTACACTGAGGCTGCGAGAGAGAAAGAGAGAGAGAGAGAGAGCGGAGGGATGAAAACCGGGGAGAAATTTGAGTTCTCCCCGAGGGTACGGGAAGCGCAGGAGCTTCTTCCACGGCTGGTGGGACAGCGTAAAAGACTGTAGCGAGCGGTGCAGCAGCACGAAGACGAATGGTTAACCGATAGAACGCGGTAGACAAACTAGTTCGCGATACGCAACCCTCCCTCGAGTCGCCATCGTTTCTTCCCTCTCGTCTCCACCCTCGTTTCCTCGCCGCGTCGTGCGATTTCCCCGACGGCGGTGTGCAACCGCGACTTTAACCTCGTGACCCAGGAACCGAGACAGGATTAATACCCGGCCAGTTCCACCCTGGTTATCCTCAATTCGCCAAGAGAAAAACGTCGATATGTCAATTAATAAATTTAGTTTTTTTTTCTCGTTTTAATTTGCTTCGTTCTCTTAAATAATCTAAACGATGTACAGTATTTTTAAAGCTTTCCTCTCATTGGCAATATCTTGCTCTAGTATTTCATTGTATTAGCTGCGAAAATCTCTACCATTTTCACTATGAAATACAAATATAAGGCGCGCACGTGCGTGCACGCTCATTCGCTAGCTCCTTTCGTACAGGCGTATCGCTGTGCGTCGAAAGTCGTTTACGTTGGAACGAAAGTAATCTCCGGAAAGTCGTTGCAAAGGTGAAGGCGCGGTTACGGACGCGTTTGCTTTGGCGACACTTTGGCCAGCGAAACTTGTCGTAATAATGCAACTTTTCTACGTGCCGCGAGTTAGGAATTTTTTTCTTTATTTTTTTTTTTATTGCTAAAGGGGAAACTTGCACATAAGCACATGAAGCATGAAGCGCCGATTTTACGTTTTTGAAATACAAGTAATTAACAGCTTTTATTATAATTAATAAAAAATATTATGCCCGCTTGATGAAATGTACCTAACAAAATGATTACATTATAACGTTTTAATTCAAACTATCATTATTGTAAAAATATTCTTGTTACATTAATCACGTATCGCTAAACAGAAAAAAAATTAATATCGAATCAACAATTCATTGTTTTATATACACCTCAACAAGAATATAAAATCTTCTTGGAAGAATTTATAACCTTAAACAGACATAATTTGCTTACATGAAGAGAAAAATTTTCGTATATATAAAACAATGAATTGTTGATTTAATATTAAATTTTTTTCTGTGTATACTTGGCATTTTCCGAAAGTTTGTATAAATTGGATAAAAAGAGCCCATTTACTATTATTCATGTTCTTGGTATTTTTGCACGAGATACACTGATGGCACATTTAATTATTACGCACGACGGTAAGCTTAATTGTGAACTTTGAATTAATCGATCAAACGTTGGTACAGAGGACGTGTCCTTTGACCTTTTGCATCCGCAATGCATACCGCATTCGCAAATGGGATCAAATTAACCTCGTCCATCCTACGGGATGTAAAACGCGATGACTTGGGAACTATCCGCTATCAAGCATTTATACGCTACCCCAATGCGCTCCACTTCAGAACGATAATTGCTAATTGAACTTGTCACGTAATCAAGTATTCAAGTTCCGGAGTGAGAACGCTCTCGCGAATAATTATATCATTCAGAATTTCTGATTTACAAGCTCTCGGATAATGATTCTCACAAAGTCCCGTTGAAAGATTACGGTTTATTACGGAAAACATTCCTTTTTCAATTTGTTTCAATTATTTTTATTTTACTTTATTTTCAAATTTCTCTCTCTCTCTCTCTTCTCTATTTATCTCTCTTTTCAAGAAAACTTCGATTCCATATTCATCAAGGGCGTTGCTGAAATATTCCTCGACCTGGGACAGCCTGTATAATTAATTGAAACTCATAATCCGCGGAATCTACTTACTATCTGAAAATCGAGGAAAAACGAGTTTCTTTCGTTGTCATGCTTAAATATGCACCGACGAGAAGAATAATACAGCACTGATGTTCGCGCAGTAATTAACAGCGCGGCTTAATTAAGTATCGACGATGGCGATGCTCGTGGGGACAGCACGAAACGTCGACCATGTTCGATAGCGTATATCGTCGAGTTGATACAATATACCGGAAGCGGGCGCGGGGACACGCGAACATTATCAGTGACTCTCGCGATTGATAAGCTACGAGCAGTTTCCAGTCGGACGCTTTAGAATTCATCGAATGGAACGTGTCGATTCAGCAGTATTGAGCACGAGAAGTATGCAAAAGAAAGATAGAGGAAAGTTGAGTCCTATTTTTTTCTTCGTGCGTGTACAGAACTTTATTCGTTGCGGGTCTACTTTCGTAATTACGTCGGGCGTTACGTTTTGTCCGAAAATTTAAAAATTACTGGTCGATACTCAATTAAAAGTATTAATCAAACGCAAATAAAACGTAACGTCGTCTCTTGCATTTCGTGTACCCGTCTGTTCCTTTTTTCTCACCCGTATTTTCTTATTATAAATATCCTGGCAATTGGTAAGCCATATGTGTCTAACGCGAGCATTTCAATTATTCGCTAATTTCTCAGTTTTATTTTCCCGCGAGCATTTCCTTTCTCAATGCGCGCGGATTTTAATGCTGATTGACATTGAATCCATCGCATTGGTGGAATATTTCATGTCGCGAAATTAACGTGCGCCGAATAACGAGAAACAGGGAATAATTGCGGTTTCCAGAACAGGAAAGAAATAAATAGTCGCATGCTGCTACTTCGATGATCGCTATTAAGCGCCGACTTCCGTCGTCGATGCATAAACGATTTAATTTTCCTCGTGACGGCGCATTTAACCCATCTCTATAAAAGGTTGAAATCTTTTAAAAATATACCGTACTCGTACATTGCTTGAATTTTTCTCGAGTTTATTTTATTGTTTTGCGCGCACATAGATTCTATTTTCGCAATTTCCGCAAACAAAATCTATTGAATAGAATCTCGCCGAGCGCAGTAATAATTATAGATACAGAGTGAACGGTAACGAGGAATTAAATATTGCGGACATTAATTGCATCCGCACTTCTGGATCACGCTGAAGTTATGTACCAGTTTATTTATATAGAAAGAAAAAGAGAGAGAAAGAGAGGCTGCTACGGATAATTTCAGTTTTCTGCGTTTTAATCTTCATGCTGCGTGTATGCAGCAATTGTTCCGTTATATTCATCACAAAGCTAATCACAAAAAGAAGGCAAGAAGAAAAAAATCGATGGTATACTCGGGCGGTACGCGGCTATGCGAGGCGATTTCGCTACGTGCGATTAAACGGCGCATAATCTGCGCATCCGAAATACAATTTGGCGGTCGAGCTAATTATCAAAGTGCCGCTAACGAGCAATGAATTATATCTACGTATTTAGCGAGTCGTAATCCGACGCGCAGCCGCGCCACTTTTGTTGCGACCCCGGTTGAAAAGCTCCGTCCGATTTCCAATTTTATTGTGTGCACGCGCCAGGGAATTTCGCTGACAACGCCCCCGTAAGCGTTTCTAGCGTTTATTCAACTGTGATAGCTACGAAATTAACGTAACCTCGTTCGGCCAACTGAGTCGATTTACATGCGGCCGACACGCATATATTCGCGGCGCGTGTATGTTTCAAAATGTCGAAAAATTGCCTACGTATAACTCTTCTCCGAAGCGTATAAAACACAATGCAAAATATGCGCGAGTGTTAAATACGGTGAAAATGTTAAACGGACCAACTCTGACATTGTTTATTGATCTTATCGCGGGTAAGCGACAAATCAATTTTAAATAAATGCAAAGCCACAAATGTTTCAGGAGGTAAAAAATTTTCACCTTAAGTGTGTACTCAATTATATATAAATATCCGAAAGTGCATTGCATGTCTACGTCTATTTCCGTCGAGACGTGGTCTCGCGCAATATCTTGCGATATTGATATTCGATGTGCGATTAAATTTACGAACGTTCTGGAAATGTGTACAATAAGAATAGGTTTGTAAGATAATTCTTTACTCGCGCAAAAATCTATCCCAAATATAGCGATGTAGCACAGCTCTGTCCTTTATCTGTATTTGTTCTCTTAATAACTCATATAAAAATAGCATTCAACAGCATGCGGTTAATTGCAGAAACAACCCAACTCCGAGCAGCTGACATTTGGCCTCGACTCCATCGATCGTTTAATCTTGAAAACTCAATTAAGAGTGATGCTAAGCGCGTCGGAATATCACTATGGCGGATGAGGGTTTCGCAAGAAAGTCTATCGATTAATAGATGAAAGGGAGTAAGGTGAAACCTTACCTTCCTTGTCGTCAAGAGGCAAACGAGGGAGAGAAGCGTCCTAACGGTGAAGGCTGATGGCGCTTGAAAGTGGTTCGACACGTTCTGGTGAACTATAGGATATCGGAAATCCGTTATGTCCTTAAAGATCATTAATTGGCAGTAGTTAGCCACCTTAACTGTCGAACGAGTTCTCTTTTACAATCTACAAAGTTTTAGAATATTTCGGGACTTGAACGTAAAACAAGGAAAACGTCGTCTTACCTCAAAATCCCTCCGAAAAGCGATATCTTTTTAGACGTGTAACGTCTAAGATGGAAGGTCAAGATTGTGGAGCTGCTTGAATAATTTTACCTTTGTCTCGTCAGCATATCACTAGTTTCCATCTCCCCCTCCCCTTTACTCTTCTCTCTTTCTCTCTCTTTCTCTTTCTGCTCGCTCTTTTCCGACTTAATTATATGTTCTTTGTTAAAAATAGAGATAACTTCAGATAATTTCAGAAACAAATTGATTGCTTTGAAAAAAATTCTAAAGAATAATTAAAAAATAACTTATATGTATAGTTTGTATTCTTTATTTCTTCAAAAAAGTTACACATAAAATAGAAATTGAAATCATAATTTTCAACCATAATTTTATTTATCAATTTCTCGCTTGAAGAAATCTTCATTAAAAGATCAAAACGCAGAACAGAGAATTCTGTTAATCGTGTGCGAATCGTCTCGAAAATTGCGCAGGCGATAAAAAATGTAAAAGTATGGGGGATAGGGACAACGTGAATTGTACGCGACATTGTAATCCTCGTGAGAAGCTTATCGGACAGGACAGCGCGTTCATGTGTATTGTCGCATTCGTCTGTACGTACAGGATGCACGATGCACATCCGGTACGCGCGAATAAAACAACGCTCTTCCTGTACCAGCCGAGTGGGACAACGGCAATTAGCGCCTCCGGCTGGCAATATGCGCATAAACGAAAAATATATACGAGAAATGCTAATACACGCGCTCGCGCACGCGTTCTCTCTACACCACCACAATGCTGTGCTAAAAGCATGTTTTTCTCCTGTGATCATCCTCTGTTTTGTCGTCGGCAAATATTTTCATAGTAAAACTAATTTGATTTCTTTCAAATAAACAGAAAACCTAGGCTAGTGTTCAGAATCAATTCCTACATTCAAAAACGTCTCAAGTGCCATCTTAAGATGCCGTCAACCAATCACGGAATCGTATTAACATTCTCAGACATTACTCAAGGCGATCTTGAAATAAGAATCGACTGTGAATACCGACTATTCTTCTTATATATTCACATTTATGCAATTATGCTTTTGATATTCTGATACAATTTCACGCTTATTGAGATTAATGTTGTATGCGTCTTTCTTGAAGGTGGAGAATACAAAGTGGAAAATGCAATGTTTTCAATATAATAAGATAAATGCGACAAAGTTAACATTGACAGGTTGCATGATAAAAAATGAAAAATAAGCAGGGTTTTGCAACCATGTTGCTCGTGATAGAACAATAAGATTTTCTAGACTTTTCTGGCTGAGGTGAAATATCCTGCGAAAGGACGGAAGGGTGTGAAATTGTCGAGAGAAACAGCCTCCGTGGACAATTCGATTGTCGTAAATGGAGATTGTCGTGATAAAATTGTGCGGGTATAGGCACAATCCCATGGGATAAATAGACTATTCGTTCCCATTGACCCTTAGAATGATTGTCTCGCTATAAAATGCGAATAACCTGCTGAAAATTGCTGAACAGATGCGAACTGTGCTGCGTCATCAATGCGTGAATTACATTATCTAATGTAACAATGTACACGAATAGTGTTAGATAATTTAAAAAACCGCACTTAATAAATCTTATTTTTTTTTGTTTTATTTTTTTTTGTTTAGCATGTTAAATAATCGTTAATTAATTCGAATTACAAAGAACAATTTGACAGAAAAAACTCTGGTTAAATTTCAAAATATAATTGTTAAGAAAAATATGAAATCCAATGTATTGTAATTTGCTAAAATACATCAAAGTGATATAAAACATGAAAACAAAGAAAAAACGATAAACAGCCAACATAATTGTGAAATTCAGATTACCTCGTTACATTGATATTTCGTACCTAATCTCTCTGTTGTTTTTTTAATCGGCTTAATGTTCGTAATACTATTGATCGGGATAATATTACCAACTATTGTGTTATGTACAAAATCCGTCTTTCACGTAGCTAGTTTAAAATTGCCGATTTTTAATAATAAAATTGTATTTTTATCTTGAAATCAAACAAATGAAATGCCTGTGGTGTAATAATTATATTCGCCATGCGATAAAACGATTATTTACGACTTTTTAAAGATAACAGTCAATAATCTCTATTCGGCAAAATAAAAATGTTTAATATATCATATTGGCGCACTATTTTTCAGTTAATTACCTTATAACAAACCAGTATATATTTTACACTCTCAAATGTACTTAATATTGTTTCGCTTAAATTCCATGATTTTATGAGGGGAGGAGCGTAAATTTTATAAACAAGTACATTATGATAATTCAAAAATCCGTTATTTAGAAAAAACAACATTTTTTTTAGTTTATGGAACACTATTCAATTTGAATTTTTTTGACTAATGTGCAAAAAATATATAAATTTTTTGCTTATAATTTATATTGACCAATTTTGTCGATATATTAAAGAATGTTTATTCGCTATTTAAATTCAGTTTCAAAGCATCGTAAAAAAATGTATCATGAAAATCACGGACACAATTAGAACAGAAATGACCACATAATCATGACAGAATCTATTGTAGGACTGGCTGAAGTCACGTTGTGGCAAAGCCTTACGTGTGCTTTGTGTAACGATTTGTGTTTCCCAGTAGAATATGCCATCGCGAGTTGGGCGTTCTAATATCTCTCGGATATACTGCAATATGTTTCACGATGTGTGTGTATGTACGTGTGCATGCGAGCGAGTGATAGAGTGAAAGAGAGAAACTAATTTACCTTTCACCTTTCGTATCAAAATCTTATTTTATCCGGCACAAAATTAGGTCAAAATCTTCTTACGCGAAATTTGTTTACGCGGGGTAATTGATCGGTAAATTTATTAATTTTGCTCGTGTCGCTTTGTATTTGATTGGATAGTGGATGCTAACACGGTAAATCTCGCCTGACGTCGATTTCAATAACTCGTACGTCAAGCAACATAACATCACGACGAAATAGTAGATTGATTGATTTCTCATCAAATGAGGCAACGTGTTCACTATTCCGGTAGACAGTGTTATTTTGTTTATTTATGATCTTTAGTAAATATTGTCTTTCACGTGCAATTACCTGGTACTCTACTATTTTATCTGAGAGGAACGGACGTTGATATTTGCCGCTCTTGTTTTTGTTGCTATATTAAAATCTCAATAATGTATCTCTTGAATACCATAATATTATCATTAATTGTTATAAATTGTATTCTTAAATTTTTATGTTTACAGCCATATCAAAATTGATTATTTTATTCAGTATTTTCCACTTTCCGTAAATTTATCAAGAAACAGAATAAATCTGCCTGTCTATCTGCACTCGGTGGACTACGAGAAAGGAAATTCGCATAAATCGTATTTGCGCGGCGACAGCGGAATCGGTATGCAAAGGCCAACTATGCGGTAGGGCGTCAGGAACCGGTGTGAGAACCAGGAACGCAGGATGCAGAGTCGACAGTGTTTGACCCACCGTCCTGAATCCGGCCCGGCCGGAAGCCTTCGAGCTCGACAACTATGGCATTTCGTGTCAGCCACGTAACATAAATTAACAAGAGACATAACCGGTGCGCGCGATACGCACACGCGACAAGCGCAATAAAACTACGCACTGCAAAAATGAGATAGCGAATCTCGTCTGACCAAACTCGAATGTATCTACTTACGAGGCTTTGCTTTCACGCTGTTCCATCTTCCGTCGTCGAGGATGAAGGTCTCTCTCTCTCTCTCTCTCTCTCTCTGATTTCCTTCCCACTAAGAAGACACCCTTATCTACCAACTACCTCCTCCTTATCTGCTCGGATATCACTGCAAGTTCTCAAACAAGAGACATCTTCAGGTCGCCGAAACTTCCGTGGCAACTCGTATTCGTCCGGCAGCAGGACTCACCAAGCGAGGTCCTCACGGAAACTATGAAGTGAGTTGGATAAGGATCCAGAGAAGCGAATCTCAGAGAGCACGAAGAGAGATAAAGATAGAGAGAGAGAGAGAGAGAGAGAATAGTTGTTAGTAGATAGGTATATCGGTCCCCCGGAATCCGGACGATGGCGCACTTAATGAAAGACTTTGGACAGAAATTGAATCGGGCATTAAAATTTAAGGGTGTCAGAAACAATACGGAGGATGAGTGCTAAGCGTTATGCAATGGCGATTTCATGTTTGTAATATTTAACATTGTAAAGTTTAAAGCCCGTTTGAAGCTGGTATTAAGACAACTAGTATAGTTAGGCAAACTCGGTTAATTTTAACTCGATTAATTCAATTTTCCACGTGTTGTGTTACGTGTTCGGTGTTTCCTCGTTCGCGTTATTAATCTTTGATTAAAGCTTAATTAATTCCGACCTTTGATGTAAACTTAGCTTTCGATACCGCGACATTCAATTTGTCCGGCAATATCGGACGGAAAGGAGGAGCACATTTCCGCATTTAGGATAGCGGGAACATTTGGGACATCTTCCATAGTAGCGTGTTGAAACGCATCTGAACCGTTACTGCATGTACAAGGTTCATGTGCCTTTCGAGTAATGCATATCGACCTCACCGAAGGATGCAAATATTTACACGTCGCTAGGTCCGGGTGTCCAATTATCGCAGCTCGAGGCGTTTTATCTCGCACGCTAACTTCGCAACGATATGCAAAGCGACTCTATTAATTCCTCCGTACGAGAAGGAAGGAACGCTCGCTCTCGGAGCGCACGCTCGAAAGTTGTATCTGATGTGGCGTCGTATATCCCGTTCGCTAGTCTGAATTTAGATCTCGCGTATGCTTTGTAATTTATTCTATTACATGTACCATTGGAAACCGCGACAGCGGTATCAGCTTACGAGTCGCTGTCTCGTGCACGCGCCGGCGTCGCATCCGCCGCCGCCGTCGCCGCGTTACGTGTTTCAAAAGACGACAGTTGGTTTGCGCAGCGACGAATTGTCCTTTTCAAGTAAACGATTGCACTTTTTTAATTCCCAATGCGCAAAGATAAAAATTACTTGTTACGATTTGCAGTGTTTTTATTAATTCTTTACACAACTTTGTTTCTTTGCAAAATTATTTTCTCTTATTATTTTCTCTCACATTAACATACATGGGGCATTCCACGTGAAAAGGATTCACCTAATTATATCTATTTTTAGAAATTTGAAAAAATTTTTAAAGATACTTTAATACATGTAGAATGTTGTGCCATAAAAGAAATTTTGGGATCGCAATGGGATTCTCTCGAAAACTAATATCTTTTCCAATACAAAATAATATCAATTTTTATTGGTCAATTATTTAATACTGCATAATATATTTTTAAGAAATAATTATAAAATAAAAAATAGTTATAAAGTCTTTGTGTTTTATTGCGAAATAAATAAGTCTAGAGAATATAAAATGCAAAGACTTCACAACTATTTTTTATTTTATAGGTATTTATTAAAAATATATTATTTACGTAGTATTAAATAATTGACCAATAAAAATTGATATTTATCTAACTTTTGGCTGAAATTATAATTTTATATTGAATAAAATATTTATATTTTATAATTTTATATTGGAAAAAATATTTGTTTTTGAGAGGATTCTATTGCAATCTCAAAATTTTATGGTACGATATTCTACACGTATTAAACTAAAATTTTAGAATTTTTCAAATTTTAAAAAATGAATATAATTGTTTATTTCTTTATTTAAAACTAAAAAACTTATTTTTTCAATACTATTAAATTTTTTTCACTAAAATTAACGTTTTTATCTAAAAGTATGGAAAAAAATCTTAAACAAAACATGTGTCTAAAAGTGTTTTAATTTTAGGTAGAAATGTTAAAAAAAGAAAAATTTCTTTTCTTAATTTAAACGATAGCCTTCAATATCTTTGATGCAAGGCATATAATACTTATTTTTTTATCATCAACCTCATACAATATGTCCACTAACATGTTTTCATTATCATTTAAAAAATTTCAAACAGTTTGTTTTTAGATGGACTCCTTTCACGTGGAATGCCCCACATATGGAATGTAAAATATTACTTGTAGTTCATTTTATCTTGTCATATGTTACAGATAAAAAAAATGTCGTTTATTCTTATCTCGATTGTTTATCGCGCATGTTTATCAGTAAGAAAATTTACTCGTTTGATAAGTCGCACCAACAGCCCGTTGAAAATACTTGGCTAAGTCCTGACCGATATTTTGCTAATTACCAGGCACAAACAAACCACTAATTACATGTCCCGGTACAATGGATAACCCTCAACCAAGCGCACAAAAGATTCTAGGTCTAGACTAATAAGTTCAACCAATGTGAAATCATTCGTGATTTTCACGGTGAATCTTTTTTTTACATTCTCTCAACTCCTATTTCATTTTCGTTTGCAGATGACACTACAAGTATCGTGGGTACGGCACAGGGACGTCCATTTGCTTACAATTGGTCGTTACACGTACACGAACGACCAGCGATTTCGAGCGATCCACAACCCTCATTCGGACGACTGGACGCTCCAAATTAAGTACCCGCAGCATCGAGATAGCGGTATTTACGAGTGCCAGGTCTCCACGACGCCGCACATGAGTCATCTAGTCCATTTAAATGTAATTGGTAAGTTATTTCGATAACTCGACATTCAGCGAACGATGAGATATGCGTCCAAGAGTTGAAAAGCGGATTGTCACTCGTTTCTGAAACGATATCGATTATAAAACATCGAGAGTGCGTGCCACGGAATAGATTTAACTCGCTTCCGTGTGCGATATCCCGCGGTTAGGTTTCTATCAAATATTAGTATGCGGGGAGCATGCGGGGATCCTGTCTAATTACGACGGTGTACGCAACAATTAGTTAATTCTAATCTGAATCTGCCCTAGTTACGTAGCAACTGCGCGAAATTTAAGCCGAGCTTAAATTTTGGCGGAGCGCCAATTGAACACCTGGGATTGGTTGATACCGATGTTGAGCTAAGCTCTGCCCTCTTCTTCCAGAGATAGGAAGATTTCCATTACCGCAAAATTATCCGCACGGACTTTAATTCGATAACGACACCTCTCAACTTTTTCGCCGCGCCGCGCCGCGCTGCGCCGCGCCGCGGAGAGATAAATTTGAAGAGATACGCGCCGCCGACGTGTCGACGAGTTCGCTCCTGGGGTTTGCATAAGTAATTACTCGCCGATAATCGAACGCACGTACGTCAGCGCGGAACGCAAGCGATTCACATACATCATTCGCGATGCGGTATACGCGATTTAATCATGCGCCCGGTACGAACGCGAAAAGAAGTTTGCCGACTCGATCGTTTGAAGAGCAAACTTTTATACCAGGCCATATCGCACGTACGGTTCGCTCCGAAAAACTTTCGCGATCGCTTGAACGTCAGGCCGAGAATTTATCTAGCGCGGTGCACGGCGAATTGATTTAAATCGTCCTGAGAGCAGCGGCGGCGCTCGCCGCGTGCCTCCCTCCTTTTGTTTCTTCCCCTCGCGATACATCGTCATCGTTGTCGCACGTCTTGATCGTTCTCCGCACAATTAAAGTCACAAATTCCCTCTTTAAGCCTCACCAGCGAGAAACTGCTTCTTAAAATTTCGCCTACATTAAGACGAAGGGGCCGGAACGATCGTATTTTTCTCTTCTTTCCTTTTTCTTTCTCCGACGCGCGCGCGCCTGTCGGCCTGTTATATTCCCCTCGGAGGTGATCTCGGTAAAGAAACACACTGGAGAGACGAAGGTAGGTAAGAGAACGGGTCGTTTATCATTTCTAGCCCTGACCCTTAACGTAACGGTTGAACAAATGATCCTAAAAAGTAACGACTGTACACACTCGCTTGCCCGAAGAGGTTCCTCTTCTCCGCGGAGAGCATTGTACTTTTCTTCCGTGGTAACGTAATTACTCATCATTCGAGAGAGAGAGAAAGAAAAAGATAAGTTCGGGAACACGCATTTACGACAGATACAACAAATCTAAACTTACATCGATAAAATCTTCTCCCGCGTAATCGCCGCGCCGCGTCGTTCTATTAACCGAATATCGCCGTCGTTGATAAATAACCCTGCGAGTCTGCTTTACGTTCTTGTCGGAATTTCTCTCTCGTTACAGTTAACAGCATTATCCGATTCTGTTATTCTACACGATCTTTCTACGAAATTAACAAGTGCGCGGACGATCGCGGAAATAGTCTCTTGCGAATCGAATCGACGACTATCGGTTTCGTGAAGCGATAACCAATAAATTTCACGACTTACCTCATGTAATCGGATCAATGAGCTTATATGACAATCGAAAAGCAATTTCAACTACTTACACGTTTATGAAGTTATTGAGTACCGTTGTAATTTTTTTCAATTAGAAAAAAATATATATATAAAAGCGCTACAAAATTTTGCGGCAAAATAATGAAAACTTTGTCTTTTCGAAGGTCAATTATAATAAAACGTTATTAAGTCTTCGTTAGACTCTTCGTTATCTCTGTAAATGAATTAGCATCTATGTACATACTCATATTATCTGCTACGAGAAAAATGTATTTTCTTTGTAATTAGATCGAAGCTTTTGTACCTCGTGCTTGGTCGTTAACGCATTATCAAGCTGGTATTATTCTTTTCTGTAGAGAGCGATTTTATATAAAATTACTGCAAACAGTTAGATATGGATTATCAATTTTTTTTTCACGAACCAGTTTTTTCACGCTGCCAGTTTATATCAACTGATATTAATTCTATTATACGGTACAATTTCACGATAAATATTTCAAACTAATATAAGCGAAACTAGCACGTAGGGGAATCAGTAAGCTGATTACAGAGGCCAGAACTTGTGGGTATCGCCATTTAAATGAATACCGAACTTTCGTGGCACCAAACCATCCGCAAATATTTCCGTTTCCTAGGACATCCTCGGCTTAAGCTGCGCCGCTATTTACATTCACTTACTGTCTCACCCGGGGCTTTCACGCGATGTCTTTTGCGCTGATTGTATTTGTTCACTTGTTTTCCAAGCGCAACTTCCCGCTAATATTCGCTATTAACATTTCTCGAACAACGCCGCGAAGGACTGACTAATTGGTAGTTTTTAACGCATTATATTTGAAAAATATGCTTTTTCATCGTGGCCTGAATACGCGAAGCGTGATGGAGAATGCAAAACAGCGTTACCTCGCTTTCCATCCAAGTTATACAGTCGCGTGTCTGTGTGTTGAAATACACGACGGTGATGTAACGGGGTTTATTTTTCTAAGTCAAAACACAATAGATTCCGCGGTGCGATTTACGAGTTCGCCGCTTACATTCTTCAAGATTTCGTTTAACCATTGTAAATAAAATTGCTCGACGACTGCAGGTATTTTTCTCGTTAAAGCACCGCGCGGTGGGGTGTCAGCCTTTCTCTCTCCCTCCTTCCCTCCCTCCCTTTCTCCCTTCTTTTTTTTCCTCTCGTCAACCTTCCGTTGAAAAATTGTTTCCCAACTCGCGCTGTGATCGTCAAATGTCTTTATCATTGCGCCTGTTGATATACGTTGCCCGTCTTTAAATCGCCTTTTGTTTACACCTATTGAATTAAAGTTTCGCGGTATCGATATTCAATGATTACGTCTCTTTAATTTTTCTTATTATCGTGACACATTTTTTACACTTTTTCTTTTTTTTTTACTTTCATATCTTTCTATCGATAAATAACTGTGGAGTAAAAACGCAAATACTTGTTGCATAAAATACAATGAGAGTGGTGTACGTAATATACAATTTTCTAATAATGATACTTTTCTCTGGAACTAGGTTATCCCATTCATTGTAGGTAATTGCAACGTATCTGATACTACGCGTATCTTCCAATCGTGAACAGGCTAACGACTCAGCACTACCGACCTTTATTAACGCGTTAAGCTTTATGTCCTTCAGATAGACGTCGCACCAGTGGATAGTATCGCCTCGTATCTCAACTCACGCCTGCTCCCTGCAGCTATAAATGCTTTCTCTCCGGTAATGCGGCTCACAAATTTGCAATATCCATGCTTTCTTGTTATCCCTACTACTCCTATTCTGGTCGCTTTCTCCTTCGTCACTCCATTTCTGCCTTTACGAGCGCGTAAAAGCTTATAATGATATCGTCGTGAACCGGCCGTGAACCACTTTCGCGGAGACTGGAATATTTCATTGCCGCGGGTACACGACTACTCGCAACAATTAATAACAAACACCTGCTATCGAGATCAACGTGGAACGATCAGAATTGCCGTGATAGGTACAACAACAAAATATCTAGAATTAATTCTACGAAAAAGAAAAGAATTTATATAAAATAAATTTTGATTGTCAAAAATTATGATTAATATAAAATTTATAGAAAAAAAATACCATGAATAACGTCATAATATTAATTCATTTATCAGAAAAGTCTCCTTTTCAAATTTAATTTGATTTTTTCCTGCGGTGAAATTTCAAGATGCAATCCCGCGAACAGTGCAAATTATCGCGGAAACGGTAATCATCGTGATTCAACGATCGCAATCTGGAAGCAATTTTTTCATTAGTCGCGAGTGCCTCTTATCGAGTATAATTTGAGATCTTGGAAAAGTATTCGAGGAGGAAAGTGTCAGATTCTCGTGGTAAAGTGCACTTTGCTCTATCTTAAGTGAGACTCCGGGTCGAATAGTTTCCCCACTATTTCTGCCTTAACTTTGATTAGACGCATTCAAATCGAACGCTTTTCTTTTCACCTTCCTCCCTTTGTATTTTTCGCATCTCTTCGAGAAACTTCGTGACGGAAAAGAAAATCTTTAATACGGATTATGTTCTGCCGTTACAAGAAAAGATTCATTTCTTGCTCGCGATTAATCATTCGATTCACGATCGCCAGTTGACGAGCAGCATCCGTGAGCTAACATACGTGTCTCAACGAACATTCATTCGACTTGTTTTGTCTATTAGACAAAGCTAAGTGAAATAAATCGATTGCAGTCGAGAAACGTACGACACCGCAGATTCTCTCTATCACAGATTCTACACTGTGCACAGCTTCCCATTAAAATGTACATTACTCAAACATATCAAAACTGGATCTTTCAAAGTTGAGGAAATAAATCATCGACTATCTTCCATTCTTCGTTATCAATTTTTACCCGATATCCACAGGTATACAATCACGCTTGTACGTCATATCAATTGTTCGGATTAATTAAATTCGATTAGTTAAATTCGAAAAAAAATAAATTGGATTTAAAAAAAAAGACAATTTCGTATTAACGAGAGGAGACGAGACGAGACGAGGCGAGACGAGACGAGGTTCAATTGTTTCACGAAATTTTTTATGAAAATGTAATTTATCAAGCATATATTTACTTTGACAGTGCTGAAGCCCCGAATCTGAAACGTAGACATATATCGAATTGCGACTCCGTTAGACTTTCGATTGGAGCGTGCAAACGCGATCTTTGCCGGCGGTAGTCGAAAAAGACAATATCGTTCGTATACAGGACGCTTCTATTGACTTGCGAACAAGTTTGGTGCCAACATCGCACAAAGCGAACGGAGCCGTTTTATTACAGTATCCTGGGATACATATTTTTCTGGACCTTTGTTCACAGAATCATTTCCGCTCGCGAACTTTAATAAACGGCATTCGCAGATTTTAGCGTAACTTGCCGACCAAACGTTCATTATGGAAACTACGTTGCGCAAAATGAGTTTGCGGAAGCGACGATTCCACGACACTGTATTCGTTATGTAAGCTGCTTTTGTACGATGGCTCGTGTATACTAATTATGATCTAACGTAGCCTCGCACTTGAAGGGAGCAACCTAGGGAGAGAGGATTACACGAACACGCGAGAGAGAGACAGAGAGAGGGAGAGAGAGAGAGACGAAGGGTTTCCCGGCCAGAGTCGCATACTTATGAAACGTTAAAGGCTCCTTTGAGCCCTGCCCAGGTACGCTCTCTGCCGTTTGTGCCAGGACACTTCCTAATTGCGTTACGAACACGCGGTAGGAATGTAGCACGAAACGCACGACGATCTAAGAGCGCATTCAAGAGAAATACGTCAGGCAACTGTGATCCATTTAGAAGTCTTAGCTAGACAAATAAAGTCCAGTTCAAAATTATAATTATATGTAATGGTCCTTGGAACGAGTTAACAAAACGCGATATCTATAACGCACGTCTATGAACATGTCATAATTTTCACTTTGCAAAAATATGATGTGCAAGTGATTACGTAATTCGTCATTCTCTCTAAGAAGATTAATATTATCATTGCATTCTCTTCACGGAAGGAAGATGATTGATCAAGCTTTAGCATTCTAGAAATTGTATGAATTCTTCGTAAGACTTCGCCATAATCAAGTTACCCCCCCCCGGCCGTTCGTAAGAACGTGGGAATATTTCGTAATAACGATAGATCTACCTCCGGTAAAGTCTGGCAGACGTCTACGGAACCGAAAGTTTCGTATGAAAACAATCCGTAAAGTCTTTACCACTCTCGATGAAGATTAACCAACTTTCCTCCAGTTGATTTATCCCCTCGAATCTTCTCTATCGCCCCGAAGAGATGTTTACTGGTAGTTACGATGAAATTCTTTTTCCGCGTCATAATTACCGTCGCGTAATCGTTACCAAACTCGAATTCAGTTTTTTTTTTATATATATATATAAAATTATGTGCTCAGCAGCAGTTACATTCTTCTTTCTTAAAGTGATATAGGATTACAGAGATTTATAGAGAATCGTATGTTTGCAAAATTTTCACTGGATGTACAATATTAGACCCTGCACATCCATATCTAATATATTCAATTCCCTTTTTAATATAAACTCGTTTGCATTGAACATGAAATCGAGCGGGAACGATGTTTGATAATTCGAGCCGCCCGGCCCCTCGCTTTTGGTTGCCGTGTCGTCGACGTCGGTGTGTCATCGCCGGCGGCTGCAAGCATTCGATTAATGCATTTTTTATTATTTTCTGCTATGGAAAACAAACGCCGTAACAAGAGCCGTGCTACCGAGAATTCAACATTTCCATTGTTTTTAATTCAACGATCGCGCGCGCAGAGAGAGGGGAGGCGCTCACAATGCAGGCTGCTCCCAGGCTGCACAGTTTGAAAATTTAATCCTCCCAACCCTTTCGCCGCTTTTTGTCCGCCAACTACGCGCTTTTTTTCCCCTGTGGGGCCCCTACGAGGAACTACGTTGTTGCCCTCCCCTTCCAGGCTCTCTTCACAGACGGACATTCGCGGTACGTACGATTTAATCCTTGCCAAGTAAATCCCGTGCCAGGCGCAGGTAGAAGACAAAGGCATTCCATTAACAGAGAAGGCAAGCAGCTTGTGTACGTTATATGTGCGTAAATGTATGCGCGCGCGACTTTGAGTAGGGCAAGCATGTAATGTAATAAAGATTTGTGTATCTCTTATCAGATTTGCAATCAACACATTCAATTTTGCAGCGGTGCATTGCACAGAGTGCAATTCTAAAATAAACTCGTGGAAAGTAATAATAGCAGTGTTGTTGTTATCTACTTGATTATTTTTCAGTGGATTTTTTATAATTACTTGTGGATAAATATCCCTTAAAAACTTTTCCTCTCTCTCTCTTCGATGTTAAGTATTAGAGCGGCCTGTTGGAAAATTTGTCATTAGCATCGAAAATCTTGCCTTTGTATTCCTGCGTGATCTGTCATTGTCATATATTATTTAATCTCCGTGATTTAAATTAGTAGTATAGCGGAGTCTCCCTTATCGTGACCTGTCGAAAAAAATGACACGAGAAAAAGCTAGAAGAGAGAAGGGTAAATGAAAGAAGAGAAGGCGCGGAGGAAGAAAGCCTGGAGTGAGGTCGTTGATTCTTCGACCGTTATTACCGCTCGATCGGGGACTCGCCCTTCAGTAGCTGCCGTTGACACGGCCTTTCATATCGGCTAAACGAAGTGGCAGCGAAATAAGTACCGGCGATGATACAATGGCAGGTCGCGTGCGCCGCGCCGTCTTTGTGTCACGCACACGAGATGAAATTCGCATTCTCCGATTGACTATCGCGATTGCGAATAGGACAAGCGCGCTCCGAGTCGTCTCGTTCGACAGAAAACTGATAATTTCTCTCTGCCTGCCGGTGTACGAAGCCGCGATACGCTTTTCCGCGAGTAAGATGAATGTCAAGATTACATTTCGCTTTGCGACGCAAAAGTATGGAATTTTGTGCGTCGAGATCGTTTCGTGAAATGAACGTGCATGTACATGCACACCTGCAACTCGCGCAGTAAAAAAATAAAATGCTAATTTTAACATTCTTGGCATGTCCCAGAAAGTCCACTCTAAATTTTAAATTAAAATAACTCTTGTTCATTGCGTTACTTATTGACGAATTAAAAATGTTAAGTAATAGACAGAATACTTTACATTTCCATAAATTATGCGTTATTACACATAAATTATTTAAAAACAGTTACTACAAGAGCAGTTACAATATAGAAATGGAATATAACTTTGAGTACTTTTAACATTCTAAAAAACGTTGAACTAAATTTTCAAATAATCATGCTAAATTAACTTTGAGACACGTTAATTATTTGAAATAATTGTATCAAAAGTTCTGAAAATAATATTCCACTTCTAAGAGACATACACAAAGTGTTAATTTATAAAGTTGACGTAAATGTAACGCATGAAAATGTTATAAAAACAATAACATATCAGTGGTATGTTAATTTTACATCGAAGTAGTAATCAAAACGTGGTAACACAAGAAAATTTTAATATATGGGCGCACAATTTTTTACCGCGTACTAGACAGGGATTTAAAAATTTACAAAAATCAAAATTTTCAAAAAATGATATGGCAAATGTAATATATAATTTATAAAATGTAGAGCTATATTCGTACATTAGCATGGGCAGTACAGAGTTGTATGAAATTTTTTATTTTGTTTTATAAAAACTTCACGACAAGAAAAGCAAATATGTCTGTCTGGTTTCAAAGCGCAGTAATGCGGAGGGTAGTTTAACTTCCTTGATTAAATCGTAGTAGGCCATAGCAGCGACGTTTACATGCAATGTTGAACAGTGTGCAACACACGCATCAAATGGACGACATAACACGAGATGACAGGCGACGTATCAGTCAGTCCAATAAACAGACGAGCAGACAATATCTTGCAATGTGCCCGGGCTTTCTCCATGGGCGCATATAACCTTCCTATTTACTCGGATACATGGAAAACCGGTTATTGGTTCATATTCGCAATAGGCAAATCAATACATGCATATCGGAATATCCGACTTCGATTCATTGTGGAGCGTAGAAAAATTTCTCGGAGCGTGCAAAGCGACACACAAACTGTATTACAGTGCAGCTTTAAAAATGAAACAGTTTCTTATTATTCGGCAAGAAAAGATTTTATAGATATGGAAAAAAGAGATTATAATATTTCTATAATGGTAAAGGTGTCATTTAAAAAAAAATTTTTTTATGTTTTCAATTTCTCAAAGTTTGCAAGGAGTTGTGAGGGAATATAGAATAAAATAAGACCATTTAGCAGTATTTTTCATTGTTCTTTTATAGATATAAAAAGCACGTGAAAATTTTATTTTTATTTTTAATTGCATATAAAAAATTCACGAAATCTATTTCGAGAAAAATTTACTAACCGATGATAAAAAAAATTGCCGCAATTTCCTATAATTAAGATTATTTTTCTAACTAATCGTTATCATTTGTCACACGTTTCTAATCAATCTTTATTAAGACTTGAAAATATCTCGTGCACATCTCAAAAATAGCACATGCTATAAAATGAAAATTGATTAGCTCGCGCGTAAAATTGATATCGCTTTCTCAGCGTGCGTTATGGATCGACAAATACAATTGCGTGTTACACTCTGGCAATGTTCCGATCGTAAGTTATTGGAGTTTCTACGAAGCAACCAAGTTCGAGTCCTTGCCAACCAGATCAATCCATGCGGTTAATTCGCTTGTGCACTTTGAAACTCGATAAACTCATGGATTGCTCGTCATAATTGTACACCGATGTCGTTACTGGTGATCCTACAATACATTGCTCACGGCCAGATGCATTTAAGAGAAAGACCGTTTTCTACCCCTGAATGAGAAACATCTAACCGAGCACTTTGATTCAGTTAGCGAGTAATTTCATATTTGCAATCAAATTACACATTTCTACATTTTACGAATACAACAATCTAATTATTACAACTATTTGGATTCATAAATTACAAACTATTCACGTGTCAAAGTTTTATATTATGCAGATCATTTGATAGCACGGTTTGCGCAAAGCAAAGGTAAGGCAAAAGTCGAAACACCCAGGCCCAGCACCGTCAAGTAGTTTAGTTCAATTTTCGAGAACTTTACGAGCGGAAATTTATGCGTAAGAAGTATATTGCACTGCACTGCTTCGCGCAATCATGAAAGCTATCTACTGGAATAGGAATAACTTTAATTTTAACATTTTGTAATAACATTGTTCTCTCTTTCTCAATTGAATCACAAATCTCTTCGTATCGTTACACAGAAAAAATAATATGAAAATAATAACTTTGGCTAATAAATTTTTTTTTCTTTTAAACAAGATAACTATTTGAAAAAAATGCTATATAACAAATATCAAATATCAATAACATAATATATATTCAATATACAATTTTTTAAAACTTTATTGACAAAAGGGATAAAAACATGTAAAATTTTTAACTTAAATTTGGTGCAATAATTTTTTCTCTGCTATTATGATTTACGCGTTAGAAAATATCTAAATAATAAAAAAAAGACATTAATTTCAATAATAATTTTTACTAGTCATTATTTCACATTTAAGTTTGGTGGCCAAAAAAAGTGGCACCGGAATAGAATTATAGAAGAGACTGTATAATAATCCGCACAAATTAGTCCCATTCAGCAAAATGATTGGCTAGCGACCGACGCGATCAAAGTTGGCCGCTTCCTCGTTTGAAGTCAGACTACAATTGCTGGATATCACGCTATCTTTATTACATCCTGGTTTTTCGACGTTGAATTTAAAGCTTGCGCGCAACTGAAATTGCTTTCGATAGTAGCGCGTTTGTTAAACAATGTTCGGAGGGATTAACAAAGTTGGGATCGCTCAAAATATATAGACTCATTTATCTGAGAAATCCCCCCTGGGAATAGTTTACTCGTTAATTTCTTTCTTAGTGAAAATTCGATGGTCGCGACAGACAAAGTACGGCGTAACGAAGTTATCCTAGATGCAAGCACGAAGCAACGTAGAATTGCGACAGAACGTAATTCAGAAAAGAAGAAAAAGAGAAACGACCAGCATCCATTGCCTTGAACGGACACACGCCGCTCGATTTGCAATTCAAGGAGTAGTAAATTGGGAAGTAATCGAGAAAGATGCGCTAGGGCACCAGCCGTTCGGGACAAGTGAGGGTTTCACGAGATCACATTCAAATCAGATTAATTACGTCTGATCGTAATTTGGTTTTTTTCTGGTTAGACATGCGGAAAACGCGTCATGCGGTTTTCCCGCTAGCGTATGTAATCGTTTCAAATAGCTAAATTTCCATCGAAACAAACTTTTGACTAAAGATATAATAATACTCTGACGCAAGATATTATGATGCCTCTAAAAAAATCTCTTGGAAAAAAAGTTCTAATAACGTGGGGTATATTTCATATAGCAGGAAAATGGAGAGAAATTTTTTTTATCGAAGATTGAATCGAGTGACTTGGTAAGTAATTATAAAACAATATCATTGAATAAAATTTCTATCGGCATATCTTTCTCGATTGTTTCGAGAAACTTTTGATGGATCTTAAAAAAAAGAAAAAAGAACATTCATCGCAAATGTTATCGATTCTTCGACATCGTATTATATGGCATAAGTAAAATATTAAATGGAATATATATCGTAAAAACTGAGAGTACGAAAAACTTTATCTCACCTTCTTTATTCCATTCCATCGTCGCTCAAAATATACGTGTACATGCAGCGCGACACGCGTGTTACGTACCTCACGCTCCATACACGGAGCAGTCCGTAAATTTCTATTTCTTTACGGCTTTATATATGCTCCGAACATGGACACGTTGCAGTCGGGAAAGTGCACGAGGAACCGCATTGCGGCGTTCGGCGAAAGAAAGAAAGAATAAAAAAGACATTTATTCTCATGCGTGTAGATATTTGTTCTACATATATATTTTACGACGCGAGATGTATGAAGAAACGAACAGCAAGGGATATATATATACATAAATACGCTATTAGCGATAATGGTAACCGGCGGAAAAAGTTTGCTTAATTATGCTTTTTTTAGTAGTTTTGACGTAAATTTAAAATGTGAAAAATAATAAACGCACGGAAATAATAATATGGAGTACACAAAGTGTAAACAGTTGTTGGTCAAGAGCTATTTCTGGATTCGATATTTTTGCTGCCTTTGATCTCATTGTTAGGACAGTTTAAAGTGTTCTACTTAAAAGTTTTCTCGTTGCCGCCTACGGACTGATTCGCCGTCACGCTTGTTTTCTTTAGGAATAGCTCAAACAATCCTTCCAGGTTGACGGTTCGCCAATTCATATACTAACTACGGGGATATTTTCGATATACGTACGTCATCGTTGCATGCTTTGACGATTTTGATTTATTTTTATCGATTCAGAGGAATGCAGCGTCAAAAGAAGTTATAGATATCGGTTCGACGTATGACATAAACATTTATAAATTTCTCCCTTTATAGAAACATAAAAGACAAACGCAATAAAGTTCTTCGAGTACGTTTAAATACTTTTCTAATTATGTATTATTTCTTATTTATGCATCGGGGACGTGCTAGTAGAGCGTGCTGCAAATGCATTTTAGAATCGTGTAAAGCAAAAGCGTGTTGCTGAAAAAACAAAAATGTTTTTTATATGAATGTATATATTTTTTTTTTCACAATTCTCTACTTTCGAATAAAAATAACCGCATAAATCTTCCGGATGGTTGTAGTTTTGAACAATTTTTCATTGATATCGATACATTATTGCCTACACAAAAGATATATGAATTTCCGCTATCTCGATAATAAACGGTAATAACGGTGAAAAGGGGAAAATTAGTGAAAATTACAAAGATTATGCCATAGATATGAAGCTACAAGGGTTCCGAGGGGTTACTTGACACACTAGTTTCTCCCGAGACGACCAAATTGACGACGAGCAACGGAAATTGATGCATTTCCTGCGCCGGCATTCCCGCGATTATGCAACGCGATTATGTAACGTGTGAAATCCCTCGATTTCACGTGGCTGGTGTTGCACATCTAAATCGCGGGAGGCAACTACTCGCAGCTTTTCTAGAATTTAAAATAATAGCCAAGTTTCGCGTCGCGCTAAATGCCAGATAATCCGGCAAGTGCGGTAAATGACAAAAATCTCAATTGTAGAACAATACGTCTAAAGTTGTACGCGCGATGAGCGCAAATTGTATAATGGCATTAGAGAATTATAATGCGATCTGTTTATCATACACGCGTGAGACTGCACAAACGTATACGTATTCCATTGTCAAGTATCGACACTTTGGACACAACGCGCCATTACCAGGAGACAATATTAATTCCTAGCGAGTAGTTCGGCGTTTGTGAACACGCTAGTGGACGGACAATAAATCGTCACCGCAGTCGCGTTTAAAATTTGTGGTCGACCGCGTCTGTACAATACAATACATAAATCCCTTCCACGTCCATTCGATATGGCCATATATGTTTGTCGAGAGAGAGAGAGAGACGCGAGCGAAAATGTAACTTAAAAATGATTGGAAATTAGAGCATTAGCGTGAAATCGCCAGCGTTCAATAATGCCTACAACAACGAGAATCCCGTTATTCGCGAGGAAGATACGTGTTTAACGTATTCCGCGCGATAAGCTCCGGCGCGGCCGAGTACGCGCGCCGTGTATAACGCGCGGACGAACGAAACCGCGTATTGCAAAATGCGCCGGCTCTTTATTGCTCGTCAGCAGGTGGGACTCAATTAGGGGCGGCCGCGAATTTGCATAAATAGTGCGGAACGAGCGTCGCGCACACGCGTCGCATCCGCAACGGCCGTTGCAATGGCCGTTCGAATGTTCGTAATAGTTTGCTCGGCCGTCGACGCTCGATATATGTATGTGCACATCGGTGTTCGGTGCCAGACCCTAATTATACATTTTTTTTTTTATGACTTTACATCCAATTTTGTCTCGGAAAAAAAACTCCTCGAAAATAGGCCATTATTTATTATAATTTAATGTTTGACATTAAACGTTAATTTCAAGTGAAATTGAAATTCTGAAAGACAAAATCCTATTTGAAGTTTAATCAATCGCGGAAATCCGTCATTAAAATTAGGGTCAGGGATTTTAGGACACCCTGTATGCATTCCGTCCTCGTAATCGGGCTTCGCGCTATCTCAATTAATTGCCGTCACATTATTTGCGGTTGGCGGAGCTCGCCTAACCCGCTGCCTCGTTTTCGGCCGCGCTCATTCACCGGTATTCTCTATCATCGAGTCGGGCGCGTTCAACGAAATCGGTTAATTCCGGATTACCCGAATCGCAAAATGGCCCTTGCTTTGCAGTCCTTTCGCACCGCGGTCCAATTTGCGCGCGATTAGATAACGAGAGCTAACGCTGACGGTGATATAACCGCGATTGTTGTATCACTCGTGGAGGAAAATACAAGAGGGGAAGGACTGGAGGTCGAGCAATGAAAATGCATTTCTCGATGAAGAATTTATAAAGATAAGTTTTTTTCTCCCTGGAAATTTAAACGGCAGAATAATTATATAGTTAAAGACTTTTCGTGAATCAAACTATAAGAGTAACGAAACTTTATTTCCAGTTAATTTCAAAGGGAGTTTACTTTGATAGGGACCTAGTTCGAGAGTTACTTATCGAGATATTTAATGTTGGAAAGTTGGAAGAATTAATCTTGAAAGTTCACGCTGAGGGTCAAACAAATCGCTAGAAATTATTTTCTTATTTTGTTACAACTATTACGCAACGCGCCATCGGGTCCGTACATTTTTTTTTAAACCATTTAATTATCCGTTTTAAATTACAAAATTTGATGGAAATTTTTTGAGGGAAAATCTTGTTTGTTGCAAAATCAATCGGATTTTACATGGATTTTTTTTTTAGAGAAGAGTAATTTGCGTGCCATGTGTGATCCAGCGATAATAAGCAATTGTGTGTCAGAAATGGCGCGCGACGTGGATGTGCGCGACGAAATCGAACGAAGCGTACACGTATACGTACGTGTACGTGTTCGCGGAATATTTTTCAAGTCATAAATGTGTAAACATTAAAATATTGCTGGCATATGACCTCGTATTTATGCCGTGACATTTCGTTTTACCGTTATCAAATATTATTACATGTTATTTTGCGGCGAACCGTAGTCGCCCAGCCGTCCGGTCCGTCAGTCATTAAAGTATAATCGAGTCCTGTCACGGCTTGTGATGTGCGCACAGGTATGCACCCACACACCCTCCTACGCGCACAATCTATTTAAATCGCTTAAATTGGATACCGCGCAACAAATTTGCTCGTTGATTTTTTGCCGAGCGTTCAATGCACTTCCTGGTTTTGTCAGCGATTATACAGCAAGTTCACGGTAATAATCAGTCAGGTATTAATCATACGTACCGAGGCGTTACAATAATATCGAAACGATTGCTTCGGTCGACCCTACAAAATTGCGTTCGATATAACTATGACGAGTGATAAATTATCGGGTGCGAATCCATTTCGCGTAAAGTGCGTGTCGATTAATTACAGCCACTTTATTTACCAGGAGAGTACCTATATTCCGGACGTGTTCCCTTCCATATATGTCCATCCAATGTGTTAATATCGATTTAATATTATATATAGATGATATTTGCTTCTGTCATCGCGTTATCATATTCCGTTAATTTTCTGTACGCGCGCGTTTCTTTTTACAATATTTTTATTACGTTATACATAATTTATTGATTTACTATATTTGTTGTGCAAATATTATCCTCTATATTGTTAAATTTCGTTCAGTATTGCGTTTAATACCCTTAGCTAGATAATCTGGGATGATAAACTAATTTCAACTCGAACATCTCCAGGGAATGAAACGATATGTTTATTTCCCTTATATTATTAGATGTGTTCTTCGTTACTCCTATATTCGGATCGGCATCGTTACGTTACGTAATATTAATGTCTCCATCTTTTTTTGTCCTAGAATTATTATTAAGCTCTTTGTCCTCCAAATAAAGAAAGAAAAATAGAAAATTTATGGATGCAATATTTTACGCTACCCCATAGTCGTTTTATCGTTATCGCAGTTTTGATATATTTTATCGACAAGAGAACTAAAAATATTAGATTTTAAATGGGGTATCTTTGCCGAACGTAAAATCTAAAATCTTTTTCCTTCGTTATAATAATGTTAATTTTTATTTGAGCATTAAAGAGTAATCACGGTTTTGTTGCAACGTCAAAATGCATTTGATGCAAATAAACCGCTTTTGCAACAAATTCCGTATTTCTGTCAAATTTACTCAATAAGACTTTTTTATTTCGCTAACCGTACAAATTTGTGTAATATCGAATAATTGATTGTAGCAAAGTTTGAACGTTTTCATATCGAATATGCAACAGCGGCGACGGGTTTTGCCGCGACAGCAAAATTCTCCGTGTATATTTTCGAGATTTCCAACAACGTATTTATATCGCGATCAGTGCATATGAAAAATGTCGCAAAAATATCTATTACGTCTCATACCAGTATGAATAATCGTATGAAGCCAAATACTTCATTTAGGTTATAAATAATTCGAGGATATTATCACCGCCATAGTCTCTAAATACGTTTGCGGGTCGATGTACGGTATTTTAGCCCGCATCATTTTAACGGATTACCACGGGCTGATTTCCAATAGAGAAACAAGCGATAACTCGGGCCGCGCGCGCTCATCTCTCGCTTGTATTTATCCGCTCGTTCGCGCATTCAACCTAGTTTTACCGCCGATCGATACTATCGTCCGCTCCTGATAAAAATCACACGAGCTCTTTGATATCGCAAGATAATGCGTCGCATTATTTTCACCTCGCGCAACATAACAGAGAGAGAGAGAGAGAGAGAGAGAAGCGAAACAAGATCATGGTGCGCGAAAACCGAGATGAGACTTTTCAAAAGGGTGGAGGACTTTTCTTCCAACGCGTGCATAAATAGCACGAGTATCCTGCGAGGGATTCACGTCTCTCCCTCTCTCTTTTTTCGCGCGCGCACTCCTCTCTCTCAAAAAATTAGAGACTACATTGAGGGTGCCAAACAGGATGAGATAGACAGAGCCGGGCGAGACTTGATAACTAGATACATCACCTGGTAGGAGCGCGGAAAAGGATGCGCGGCGCGGAGCGGCAGCCGGAGATCGCTGGGATTGCATTTCCATTAGTTAATTTACTTTCCTGGGGGAGATCCCACCCTTAAAACTGCCTGCAGCAGTACCCGGAGACGTCCGAGCGCAAAGTATCTGCATTAAGCCAGCGACTCGCGATTAAAATTTCCTTCCTTTTCCCGGACAACTTGTCGTGGGTAAGGGACGTTAACTTCGCTTCAAAAAACGAGTAATTAGATAATTCGTTCCTGCATTTGCATTCGCAATAAACACATATTTTTTGCGCCAACTTTGAACGTCTGGATCTCGATACGTGCGAGACGTAAGATGAAAATATCTTAGAAAATTAGATATCGATGTATCCTGTATATATATCGAACGTATTCGATTAATCTATGCGAGTCTCTGAATCTCGAATCTGATATTTCATATCAGCCAATATAGGTCAGTCTTATTTAGTATTGGATATCTAATAAGATGGTTCGGATATCCACAATTTTAATCTTTGTACGACTAGATTGTGTCTATTCTCAGCTCGCCGTGCGAAAACGGCGCTTTATTTGTCATCGCGCGTCATTTCTTTGTCCCTCGTGCACGCGACCCGAGAGCAGTATTTTATGAAGACGTATTGGCTGCATCACACCGAATGTTTACGATCATCACGCGGATGGCTGGGAAAATGTTTCGAATACCCGGCGGATACGCTCGTGCGCTACGCTCTCTCGCTCTCTCTCTCTCTCTCTCTCTCTCTCTCTCTCTCTCTCTCTTTTTCTCTCTCAAAGAACTGTTCCGGCCGGAGGGTAAACGAAGTCTGAGGGCGCGCACCGTGGAAAGTCGTTCGATACGGGAAGAAAGAAAAATAGGAGCCCCTTTGCCGAGAGATAAAAGGAATCTATGGCCGTGTTTACACGGCGCCCCGAGATTGAAGCTCATTCGGCCATCCTTGCTCGCTTTTAAATAAAACTCCGAGTTTAGCGCCGCCCATGCTGCTGCATCACGCCCGTTCCGTGACCATGCGCGCCGCTTCGCTCTCGCCGTCGCCCGTCGTTTTCCCGTTCCCATATTTGTTGATCTTGCGTGACGCGAGATAATACTGCAACTGTCATTTATGCCAGTGTTTCTCAAACCTGTATACCTTACGCTACACCCTCATATTTTATTTGATAAATTCGCGAATACGCGAATATTTTTTCTTAAACTCGAATTTAAGAAAAATATTGGGAAGAACCTTTAATTTTATGACAAGGTAACGAAGGTGACACGGTCGAATTTCGCAGAGAAAGGTAAAAGCTTGAAGAAATCTTTATCTTTGCATAACGTGGCGAGGAGGGGGGGGGGGGAAGAGAGGAAAGTGATGTTATAGCAGTCGCAGAGCACAGCCCATCGAGCGCAGCGAGAAGACGAAGCGCGCGATGTAATATCCACGACAGGAACAGCAGAATAATGGAAAAAGAGATGAATGGTTTTTGGGCGCGTGTCGCGGTGGTAAAATAGCACGACGTCCTTCGTGATAGGTGGTACCAACATTGCACGGAAGATTAACGCAATTGTCACTTCAACCGGCTTTAGTAACGGTCGACGGATTTAACCGGCCACTCGGCAGGGCGCGATAATTACCGCATCGTCGAAAATGACCGGCGCCGCCCGGCGAACGCGAGCTATAAATTCTCGTCATCGATATTATTTCGTTAATAAATTCTATCGTAAGGCTGCAGTAATTATTTTTGTATTGATATAAACGCATCCATCCATCAATCTCTGATATTTCGTGCTTAAACGATCTCCACGTGCTGCCGCCGCCGCCGCGCGCCGAGTGTCATAAACGTGACGATTATGCACGCGAGTACACAGCATGTCACGTGTTTCAATATATGTATACGAATACGATGTATCTTTAATGTATATCTTTTAACTATTTCAAGCTCTTTTTTCTTTATTCATTCACCTTTCAGAGGCATTTTTGGAACGGAAAAAAATAATTCTGCGTTTCCTCTCTATCTCCGCTAATGTGATAGAAACGTGTGGTAGGAAAAATGTGTGTCGAGAGCAATTTTCTGATAGTCGGAAAGTTGCGAATGAAATAAGGCAAATGCGATATCGTCGCCAAGTTATTTCGACTAGTCCGTAGCGTAATCCGATGCTGAGCATGCTCATCTATCACCCGAAGCAGAAAACGTGGCTATCGATTTTCCAGCGACGTCAATAATCTCGCGCGACGTCGCGCGTCGCCGTCGTCGCGACGATGCATCATGCAACCGACGACCGGCTTCATAAGCAAGCCGGACGTCGTTTAATTACCGGCTCGAGATGCTATCTCGCGGTCTATTATATACCGACGCCGAGACATTTCCAGAGTTCATGCGGGAGCGAGTAATCTAATTATGCATCGACGCGCGATTGACAATGAGTAAAACTGGTTTGAGTAATAGTAAAAGTTTTCAACAATCGTAAATGAGCGAAAGGCTGTTGATCAATATTGAATTCCGACAACAAAATGATGAGGACAACAAATTATATCAAGCGGCGACGGCATAGATGGGTTCTCTTTGATGTCTCAGTCCTGGATGAACCGAATGTTTTCGATTCACGTCGGGATATAACGCAAACAGAGAGCCGAGTTGCGACACGCGTTAGCCACGCTTTTCACGTACGTCACCCGTGTGACACGCGGCCGGACTTTATAACGTCCGCTATACCGTGCCGTGTCACCATTCGTTACGTCATGTCGCACAATTGGTGACGATGATTACGATGAAAAACGGCACGGGAACGTCTCTCGAGGTTGGCGTGTTGAAAGTCGTGCATCACGAACGCGCGATGTCCACTCAATTCTTCCGCGTTTTGTTTTCTCATACGCCACTAACTATTAACGACATACTATTTTTCAACCGCGCTATTTCTCGGGAATTAATTTCTTACGGTGCCCGTTATTTCGGTATTTGCCACTTGTCAAAATCGATACGCGCGTCTGACGCGAAAACTTTGAGTCGATTTTATCGACGTGAGTGAGGGACTACTAATTTTGAGAATTTATATAAAAGTAAATAAGGCGGTCAAAATTAACGAGCAAAACGACAAAGGATGTAATTTAAATATAAATAATTATTATTATTTTAATAAAAAAGACAAATTTTAATTATAATAAAAAGATACGTTTTGGTTCTACTTACGATTAGCCTTCTTCAGCCAAACAATTCTTATTGAAACTAACATTTTTAACGATATTTAAAAGAATAGAATCTCATAACGCTTGTATCTATTCGTAACAATAATGTTCGCGACTAAATTAATTAAAATTCGTTAATTTTGACCGACTTATTTACCTTTATGTTTAACAACGATGCGAGCGTTCATGTTTATGTTTGTGTAATAATTTACAGCCTAATTGATTTTTTTCTTCCATCTAAATAATATGTTGTAATGTAGATTCTTAAGCGCTTTTTGATTGTCGTATAATAATGACATAACGGACAGTAACGGAAGTAAATCTTCTTTGAGAAAGAAGCATTCGGATTGTCTAGTTGATTGCTTGGGAAAACGTAAAACTCTCTCGAGATAACAAAACTAGTTCGATCGCGATACGTGCCAATAAACGAAGAAGGATTCCGTTTCGTTTGGAGGAAACATGATCGATTACTCCGTGGGACCGCGCAACCATTTTTCTATTTATACATATATCGTGCCGAAATAAATTCTTTCATTGCACGCTCGTAAACGTGACTGCATTATATTCGATCCCTGCGTGGCTATATTCTTCACTGTCGCGTCGTTTAAGTTTTATGGTAAGAAATACAAATATTCCTACGACGACCTAAATAAACTATTACCTAAATACTTAAATAAATGTTGTTATTGCCTTGGAGGAAAAACGAATAGAATACAAAAGAGTAATAGCATACTTTTTCCCCCAAACCCTACGAGAATGAGGATAAATGGCACGTAATATACTTATAATATGTGTAATTTGGACAAAACATTTAGTTTAACATGTACAGAAATTGTTGGTCGACGTAACATCCCTTTTGCACACTCTGAAAGAGCGAAATACGAACGGAAATAGTTGCACGCAGAATGTGATCATATTTGCGAAGAAGCAGGGAATTTCCTCGATATCGGATTAGGTTCAAGTAATAGCAGCCATTGACTGTCGTTCGTCCTATTCCGCTCGCAGCTTTCCCCTGCCATTTTCGCTGGCGCTCCTTCTTCCGCTTTGCTTTCTTCCTCACTGCCATACGTGTGCTTTCAAAGAAAATAAAGCACTCTGTAAAATCTTTTTGACCCAAAGCAGCATTCCTTGGACAGCATAGTTCGCTTGTCAGAAGAAATTTCGTTTGGATATTCATTGGGGAGTTTCTGTGTGGTTTTCTCGGCTACGGCTACTCCCGAGCGAGCTTCCCCGCATTGTTCCGATACGATACTAATGCCTTCTTTAAATTCTATTCTACTCTCGTGTAAAACGCATAAGTCACCGTGTCTTATCAGGGTGATACAATTTCGAAATAAATCGGATAAATGTTTACATAGAGGAATGCTACATACTAGTATTATTAACAAGCATGCGGAAATCTTTTCTTTTGCAAGAGAGTTCTGTTTATATAAACTCTTTTAGAAATTTTTTGATTGATTGAGATTTCTTTCCTAATTTAGTTACTATTAACAAAATGGCGACAGCTAGTTATAAAAAATGGAAAAAAGAACGTCCCGAGAAATTAAATTTTTCAAATGCATTTAAATATAAATTAAGAATTTGTTTTTAAAGTTTTCCGAGATTTTATTATCGAGATAATTAATATTAAAAAGCAACAAACTGCAAGTTTTTATTCAAAATTTTTGTTTTCTAGGAAAATATATTCGACATCGATCGTTAAAGAAGTTTAAAATTAACATTGGAAATTTTAAGGCCCGCAGTTTCAGTTTAATTTGCAAACTTATTTGCACTGCATAAATTGCTTAGTTGTTCGACAAATATGAGTATTGTCAAAGGGGCGTGGTATTTCCAACAAAACGCAAACCCTCGGGTTTAATAGCCCTCTTTTTCTGCTTTTACTGGAATAAAACGCGCGCGTCGAAGAGGAAATATCGGATATCATGAGCAAGGTACTTTTTGTGACAAAATACTCGGTAATATACACAGCTATTTTCTATTCCCCTTTTTCAAGATATTCTGACAACTATTTGATATAAAATAATAAATATTATCTCGTATTTTTATTAAAACATAATTTATTTTACAATTTTTATTACGCTTTCGTACAGTTTAATTGCAATTAAAAAATTTAATTGAATAACTTAATATTAGCTTCACAAATACAGTGATTCACAAATCACTTATGTGCATGTGTGCGAGAGGAAATATTAAAAAGGCTGTTTTAAACTTTATTTATGTTCCTTTATCGACAAAGTTACAAGAGTTATTCCGAAGAAAGCGATTTCAAAATTCAGATCAATCATAAATACGATCAAAAGGCTTTAATGATCAAAAGCTGAGATTTAAGTAAGTAAGTAAAGAAAAAAAAAAGTTTTATATAGTAATGAGACCAAATATAGTCGATCCAAGATAATTGCACGCTGCTATCCAAACTCAACTGAACTTCATTAACATTTCTTCGAGATAAAAATTCGCATTGCTGACGAAGCTCAGCAGTTATACTGGAAGTGAACTTTTAATCGGCGTCTAAGTATTACCGGTATCGCGATCGCTACTTCGTGCTTAATGTAAGCGGCGCGAAAAGAAACCGCACGATACTAATCTCTGAATACCTTTCGATGTAGAATTTCCAAATGGAATTCTCCCATTTAAACGAGTATAGTCGTTATAATGTGTAATTAAAAGCACGAAAACGAACGAATTAATTTATTATCACTTTGCACAATTTTTACATTCCGAAAGGAATCGACATTGTTAAAAAAAAAATAAAAAATGAATTTTATCTTTGATTTTAATAAATTGAATAAAATTTAATCAGTGCGGAAAATGTCGCGATTTCTTCTTTTAATAATAAACGGGGAAAATGAATATCATCATCACGCGTAATAACACCTTGCGTCGCGAGGGAAAGCAATTACGTGTAGCTTAAGAAACACGTGCAAACACCTTACAAAGACCGAGTAATTATTGTGATTACTTTAATTGTACCCGTTTGTCTAATAGCTGGGCGGAGTGGAACGCGTTTGCGTACACAATGCTTGATATTTCCGGACATTTTTGTTCTCGACCGGAGGTCCGCGTCCGATTTTATTTTCCCGGCGATTACCTCGCGAGTGAAGATTACGAGAAAGTAGCGGGATAGACAATGTATGCATTCACACACCGCCGTCGCATATTTAGTGAGTCCGAGCGTCTCTTATGCGGAAAATAGTTAAGCGCCTCTAGCGCGCTAACCGCTCGCACAAAACTCATTCGTTACGATTCCAGGCGCGTGCGCCCGGAACGAAGTAAGCGCTATTTCTCGTAAATTTAATTTCCAAAGTGTCACGGAACAAGGGCACTACGCGAAAACGCCGACCAGTGAAAAGAGAGAGCTCTCTGAGCGGCCGACTTCCGTCGCCGTTTGTCGGGACGTTTGCGACACACTCGTTGCGATCGATAAACTGTATCTTTAAAAAGAACCGACCAAAAATCTAATTCATTTTCTCGCCGAATGAATGACGAGAGAACAATGTACGAATAAGTGCTCGAACACGAATGCACTTTTAATGGCAAACTTAATTTCTCAGATTGTATATTTAGACTTGGACTCGTACGTATCAGTTCAGTCGGTGTAATTCTATTTCACAAAAAGTAAAAAGAAAACTACTCCCTGCCATGTATAAGTAAAATAATGCGAGAAACGTTAGCTATGGAAGGTAGAAAAAGAATGAAAAAAATGTTTAATTACGAAAGTGGAATTATAATTACGTAAATTAGTATGATTACGAAATGGAAAAATAATATTCTATTACATAAATTACTTGTGTGTTTCTTTGAACTTTTGTACAAATACCGCGAATGGAAAGAGAATCTGTTATAGATTTAAAATATCTATTTGTTTTGATCTCGATAAATTCTTCCTCGAGAGACGTAAGGTATTAACTTACGAGGAACGATTGAAAACGGTTGAGTCACAAGATATTTGGTTAAAAAAATATCTTGTTACACAATATCGGTAAATATATCTCTTAAATCTATTGTGTTTCGTAAATTGGTTTTAGTTACAATATGTGTGTTTGAAAATATACAACAAGGGATGATAGCGTTTCTCTGGTGAGGTGGTTTTTTTTTTATTACGTTTGTCTGACGTGGAGACGAAGACGATTACCGAGGATTCTCCGAGACGCTACGATTTCAGAGATGGAGTTATCGGATAGTCCAATTTACTAAGTGAAAGTTCCCTTCTATTATCAGGTTTGGAAAGCTCGCTCCCTTCCAGTTTTGCCGGCGCCATCGATAGAATTATGTCGATTTCGATGGTGGCGAGAGCGGTTCGATAGAGGAAATCTGTGTGCACTTTGCGACCAGAGAGCACGCCGATGGAAATTGCATTAAAATCGATCGTGATTGATTTCGACGCTCTATGTTCTACGCTAGATTCACGCGGTATCGCGGCGATGCTGGAGCAATGGCGTGGACGACATTTGTCGCGATATCGCTCGATACCCACTACGGCGAACCGTTATCGTGTCCTCATTGCGTTTTCTGAACTCGCCGCGTAATAAAACGCATCCGCGACATCAAGACGACTCGTGCAAACATACCGTAGGGCGTTGGTAAACACGTCCTTTGCTTGCTGGAAATTACAGTTTGATGTTTAAACTTTTTGCACCAGTTATTCAGCCATACGTATGTACGTAAACTTCTGCATCGATTGAAAACTGAAAGAAATTCTATAAATATTATTTCAGTTTACCTTACTATTAATTGCCTTCAGTCAACAGTTCATAAATGCATAAATTATGCTTTTTCTGTCTAAAGGAGACTTTATAAAATGGTTTTACGCTCTCATGTTAGTCATTAATATTTTATATGTCGTCGAGAATAAAAATTATCTTTTATATAAAAATTTAATTCTTTGAACATTATCTTTTTCCTCATCCATCACGTAGGCTTTTTTCTCAAATAACTGTTGTAATATCTCTTTTGCCGTTAACGGACGGATCGATGCAAAGAAATACGAGACGAAGCAACGATATGAAAAGAACAATGCAAGTAGCGAGTATTAAGAAAAGTGAGACGCCAACTGTCCACATTGTCTGACGATATTTCAACGACGTTCGTTTTCAAATGGTGTCAAATTACTAGAGACGATTCGCGAAAGAACCCTCCTGCCCCACGGTCGCGTCACCGTGATGTAGCGATTCATAAAAGCTCGGAACATCGCGAGAGGAGGTAGTAGAGAGGTCGATGAAAAGCTTTGCGCGACTTGGAAAGGTATCAACCGACTGACCGCGGTACAAAGAAGCCCATATCCTGCTGCAGGAACAAAAAGCACTTTGGGCTAAAAGCGCGTCGTACGCAGTAGCAAGTTATTTTTATGAACTCGTTGAATAGACGTCGCGTCGCTGCGATATAGCGATCAAGTACGCGTGAGCGCTTAATTATCGATTTTTCAGGAGGACGGATATCAGACGAGACTTTCTGAGCGTATAAAGTATATGTGAAATCTAAAACGTAGCGCCATGCAATTGTAGATAAATCTTGCATTTTAGTAGAGGAGAAGAGAGTAATATGGCACTCATTTTCATTTGATTAACTAACTTTATTTATAATTAATATTTTCTATTGAAACTTGAACGATTACATTCTTCAAAGTGTTGCTTGACTGACTCTAAACTCAAAGTAATGAAATATTTATTATTTAGGACGTGATTTATAAAAATTTAATGCACTGCGTAATCGGTGAAAAAGACAAGTGGTTGTAATATGGCTATCCATAAAAATAATTTTTAAGAATTAGTTTAGTTTAAAAGAAACACAGTACCTTGTTACCAAATTATATATTTTTAATTTTCCATTGTTTAGAATTTTTCTGCGTTCAGAGACTTTAGAAATACTATAAGCAACAAGCACAAATAAAATAATGTCTCTAATGTTTCTAAACACCGTTTTCTAGAATGATAATCGATTTATCGAAAAAATATTTCAATATAAACATTTTACTTAGAAAACCGTATTAACAAAATTCCATGTTATTGTTTTAACTTTGTACAACTCGAAATGTGTACAGCCGAATAAAAAGTTAAATAACAAAAAAAAAACACTCGAATGTACGTACATTAGTGTGATAATACACTCAAGTTTAAGAATAATGAGGAAGTATGTGTAATAAAAGATTAAAAGTGTACCTTGAAAAAGTTTAAAAGTGCCTTCCAACAATTGTCAGTTGTTATGTACTGGCATATTAGCATCGTTAAAAAACGGCGGGCTACTAAACGAATAACTCCATAAGCAATTGTTAGAATACGTCACCTAATAACGGAGATAATAAGGGTGGCCATATTGTCGACAGTAGCCATAACACTATCTTCTCCTCTACAAAAATGAAAAAAGCTTTTAGCTTTAGGAATAATAATGATAATAGAATATTATTCTTCAATCATATAAATTTAACTTTTTACAAACAGTATGTTAGTATTGTAAAATCTTTATTTAACATTCATTTTTATTAAAACGTTTAACATAAAAAAAAAAAATTTATTCTCTCGAGCTGTCGTTGAGCAAAAATCATTTACGAGTTCATCGCAGCAAACGAATTCCGAGTGTACTGCGACAAAGAAACCTGCTTGCTACTTTATGTAACGCATTCGCGTTTTCATTTTTGCAACAAGTACAATTTATTATGGCTTCGCGTGTAGCGGTAAAACTGAAATGATGAAAGTATATGAAACATTACATTTGCATGGAAAAGAGATGTATAGCATTAGACATACATATACGCAAGTATATATGTAGGTGTGCAGGAAATTCGAAGCTCGAGCTTTCGTGTCGTCGTGGCGTTACGCAATGTCACGTCGCGTCTCATCGCGGGAGTTTAACCAACCGCGGCGAAAAAACGTCACGGTAAATTTTCCAAATAGCGAATATAATTGGGATCGAAGGAATCGCGGTGATATCGCGTTACGCTCGGGAGGACGGTACGCTTGCTATCGGATGGCCGGTTTTATCATTTCGCTCGTTCGCCGCGCCGCGCCGTCGAGAGGACAAAGAATCCTCGGGATAGGATTCACTGAATAATCGCGAAGAAATTTATGTGCGGGTGCGTTAGAAATTTCGGTCACGTAACGCTATCCGGCGTAGATATCTCGCTTCTCGCGCAACAACGTAAAATCTCCACCGTCTGGCTATCCGGCTAACGAAACTAATTCCGCGCTCTTCGTCCACCGCAAGCTCGTTTCCGCGTTATCCACGCGCATTCCTTACCGAGCGCACGAAAGCGAAGAGTAACGAAACGTAATCTATTTATGTAACTGTCTGCTACACGATAAGCAACTCTGCTCACGAAAAGCAGTTACTACGTCATCCTCTCGACTCTCAGCTGCCGACGCGACGCGTACTTGTGCTCTTTCCAATCAGTTCTCACTCGATCTCGCGTAATCTTATGCAAAGAAAAATCAATCGACTTAGGCTTTATTAAATCCGGACTAGGAACTTTTGCAATTTTAGCGTGTAAATCCTTCCCAAGTGTAATTTTTCCAACTATAAAACTTTGTAGCACAATCGCAAAGGGAGCGATTTTGTTAACTCAATTGATTTTCCACCTTCTTTCGGTATACGGTTGAGAATTCATGCCACGAAATAATATATAATATAAAACGCAACGCCATCGTGCTCGTTTATTAATATTTTTTTGCTTGGTGTACGCCGCGCCGCGCCGACGAGCAACATTACCTCCCATGTTTCTAAAGAGACGTTTAAATGCGGCACGAGGACTAACTTTCATGATATCGACCACGTAGTATACACCAATACTCGAACGGCGCGGTCGTGTGACGCCGTTCGATTTTGTCGAGTCCAATAAACCAATAAGCGGCAAAATGCGACGTAATTATTCCATTGATCGAAGTAAATGCCTTCTCTAATAATCGAACTGCCCTACGTCCGCTCGCGTCGCGCGCCGCCTCTCATTTTCCTGCAATAATACTTAAATTGGCATATCTCCACAAACGAAGCCCCGCAAAATAGAATTACCAATCACGCTAAGTTAATTTTTCGTACATGCGAGAGACGTGGCTCGTTAACCGCCCTCATTCAAAACTTGAATGTGACATTAATATCTGATCGTAAAAAAAGTGATACCTTGCTAATGCTCTAAAAAGAATTCCCCGTGCGATAATTCAAGATAATTTCTCCTTGGAAAATATAAAAATTTTTCGCTATAAGTCACGAACCGTGCTCAATTGCTCCTAACATCATTGGCAATCTTTCAACAATATCGTAAAAAAATATTCTAAAAAAAAAAATAATCTTCTGCTGTCGTTAATTTTGAAGTTAATAATCGTCGAGACTCTCTTTGTTCTCGCTTACGCTTCGTATCGAGCGTGCGACGCGCACCTCGCGGAAAACACCCTCGTTTCCGCATACATGTATGCGTGTTTGCGCGTGTCGGGCCCGGCGACAGATAGGAGCAGAGATATGAGCATCTTATCGACCGCTTTATCGGGGCACCTGAGCCCTTAACTGTGACCCTCTAACCCCCTTCGCGCCTCCTCCGCCTTGTAGCGTAGATAAAGGACTCTTTCCTTGGCTATAACACGCGCTGGAGCAGGTGTATGGTGGAGGGAAAATTGCGAGTATCTGCACACCACCCTCGACTTGGCTCCGATGGCGGTCATGAATCTACCCTCGACATCGTGCCCCGTATATACGCGCCGATGTCGAAGGTCACGCGCCGTCAGTGAGGCATGTAAGCGCTTTGCGGATGAAAGTCTAGACGTATATGTTTGTATATGTGTTCGTATGCGTACGTGTGTGCATGTTCAGCAGGTTTAACGTTACGAAAGCGATTCTAAATGTAACGTTCCGCATAATTCACTTCTAAGCGAACATAAATGAAATTGACAACAAAGTTTAATAAGGGAAAAAGGACGACGATCGAAAGACAAGTGTATAGGGTAAGGTTGCCAATATCGCATCGGCTCCTAAATCTCACCTTGTGTATAAATTCAACTACAGTACTCGTGCCCTCTTCGCAGGATTATTTCGAAGCTACATAACATTATCATCATTCTTCATTGAACTCAATACGTTAAGAACAATAGAAATTTTGTTAATAATATTTATAGAAAAATCGTAACTTTGCTGCTATTTTTCAATACATTTCGTAGCTTGATTGCAAAACGGATAAAATAAATAATCAAAATTTCGATAATTTGTAATGATCGCGATATTATTAAAATTAGATTAGCAAAGTTTAAATAACTTTGTACTCTTATTTGTAAATTAAATAAATAAAGTTTTACGAAAATGCTTTAGTCTCCTAAATCGCACCATTGCTTTGATCGTAGCTATACTATATATGTAACATCAAATGTTCACACAAGCATACATTGTAACAATATTGCCATAATGTAACAATGCTATTGCAATATTATTGAAAAATTATCAAAATGATGACACTGACGGAAATTATATTTAGTTTACGATATTTATTTCCAACATTAATAAATATTATGCTTGTCTAACGCATTTTTGCTCGAGAAGAATGAATCTAGCAGAAAAAGTGTCGTTTTTCCTCAGGAAGAGTAATATTAACTAGTGGTGCGATTATCTAAAGGCACTATTTGAAAGCTTCTTAAAAAACGTCATTTAAAAATTTATGGCAATACATAAAATTCTGAAAAACATAAATATGAAGGGAGAAATGTTGCACTTTATTGTGACGTAAGAAAACGAAAATATTCCTCATAATTCCTTAGTTATAAGTCTTTATGTCAAAAGTGGTGCGATTTTCGGCAGCCTTAGCTTAAATGACGTGAAACGATTTATACATTAATTGAATTCGATGACGTTGAAATTCCTGTCTCGCCGCGACATTGCGTTGATTTTGCACGACCGTCCAAGTTCTCAAATCGAACCTGGCTACAAAGTTTGTGTCCCGTAGAGAAGCGGCGCAATCGAAGAATCTATCCGTACCGAACGGTACAGGACGTACAAACTACTTTAGAGCGAACGACGTGGAAATCGCCGTTACGCCCGCTCGCGTAAAACCGATACAACTTTTACGATTGTGCGGGATATAACGCGAAGCGAAATAGAAAAACAAGAGACGATCCTCCTCGTCCTCCTCCCCCTCGTCCTCCTACGTACGTAGGACCACGCGTCACTCGGAGTTTCGGAGAAAGCGGACTTTGAGAAAGAGCAAGCGTGACTGGCCTGCGAAACAGACTCCAAGTTTATTTCACAGTGACGGCCATTCCGCTCACAAATCATCCGACACGATAAATACCGTCCACCGTAGCAGGCATGCGACGCGACAGTCTTTACTCGAACTTGGGTGCAGCACAACGCTCCCGCGCGATGTTATCGGGAAAACTTGCGCGACTTGTCGCGTTTCGACTTCCATATTGCGCGGTGCGCGGTTAAATTCAGTGTAGAGCTTAAACTGCTTGCACTTTAGATAAAACTCCTGTATTTTGTATTCTCCTTAATAATACATTCGGCATCGCTGTGATTTTTCCCTGTGATTACCATGACATTTGCAGTATAGTGTATTAAATTTGCTTTAATCTCGTGCGCTTGGGTTCGGACTCTTTCTTTCTTTTTTTTTTTTACTCACACTGATAACAGCAAAACTTGTTCATTTGCTGCCTCACCTCAACAACCTCGATGGTCGTAGCGAGATTTTTAACGTCAATTGACAATTCTGCGGCTTTTCTAGTCTCTCGGAAAAAACAATGCCGGATATAGAGTGAGTCCAATGGCAAGTCAACTCGATTTCGCGGAGTACGTTAACGTTTTTCTGGATCGCGTTGATACTCTCTCTCTCTCTCTCTCTCTCTCTCTCTCTCTCTCTCTCTCTCTCTCTCTCTCTCTCTCTCTCTCTCTCTCTAGTAGTTCGCTGCCGCTTCGTTTCCCCTAATAAAATAATCGTAGCCAGCGGCGGGCACGACGTGAGTGTGACAGTCGGCAGTCGGCGGTCGGTGAGGCGGATACCGTAGACGTCACCGGAGTTATGCGTGACCAGGCTGCGAAACCAGCCGTGAGGTTTATTTGTACCGAATGGTACGCTCTGGTCACGAACCATAGAACCGGAAGCGGCACAGGCTCTCCTGGTAATCCCGTTGCGATCCACGCTCGACCGTCTCTCTCGGCGCGCGGCGTATGGTCGACGAGTCGCGCTGCCCGCTATACGAAAAACCTGCTTTGAAAAAAAGAGAAAGAAGGAAAGAGGTGGGGCATGCTCTTTTAAACTCCACGGTTTCGGGGTTAAGTGAAAAGTCGTGTAAAGACCACCACAGGAAGATCCGCACTAAAAATTACGCGAGAGCACTATCCACAGACAAAAATAGAGATATGGGAAGTAACTCCGTAGCTGTAACTTTTCGATCTCGATATTGCCGCTTTTTCCTTCGGCAGTCATTTTTATTTAACGGCTAGATATCTAAGAAGCAATTTAAATGTGCAATTCAATTGAAATATATTTTCTGATAGGTTGCGTCATTTCTATTATTATTAATATTATCCTGTGGCATATTGCGCTGGACATTATTACATTAATAACATTGTTATTTGGAATAAATCACAATAGTTGTTTCCATCATGGAAATAAAGTAATTAAAAAAGTTTTTCCATTTTAAAGAGTTGCTCAGAAAAATGTCTTGAGAGATAAATTGCGCGAACATTAAATAATACTTAAAATTTTTTAACCTTTAAACGGCCGGCATTGGACCTATTATAATTCCCTTAGAAAATTCCCGAAATATTGTATAACTTATATCTTCGATACAACCTATATAATAGGGAGTCCTCCGTAGCGTCTATATTTAGACTTTCCGGCCGTCTAAAGGTTAAATAAATGGATTAGTGAAGCTGTATCTGTACTTTGGTGCTACAAGGGCCAAAGTATTCGAATTTTCAAATTATCTGAAATTTAAAATTTATTCTTTATATTTCTAAAGCAGCAAGTAAATTTGAACGTAATTTGTGTTCTTTATATTTTAGTTATTAATGTAATGTTGTTTACTGATGTTTTAACAGTGTTAAGTTCCACTTCAAGTTTTGTTGGTTTTTAACAATATTGATTTTGCACAAAAGGTTAAAATGAGATTGGCCTCTGTACAATTATTATTTTTCAAAAATGTATTTACAAAAGGACGTTGGCCTTTTTTACAATAATATAACCCGAATTTGGCAGATATATCCTGTATGTCGAATATATTGCCGTATTTGTCAGGCTAAATAAATAGTATTTGGATCATAGTTTGTCACAGTGGTGGCTATTCCGAGCAACCGGATATTCTTGATCCTTTGATCCGAGTAGGTACATCGTTAACTAAGAGATATTGTTTAGATATTCAAAAAAATTCATCATGCTACAATAAATTAATTTTAATCTTCTTGACGAAAGAGCCACTTAAAAATCAAATAAAATGAGATATTGTCTTGAATCCTCAAATATTATCCCGTTCGAAATTCGTAAATTGATCGGGCGCTTTTTCCGATCAAGAAAAGCGACTGCCTGATGTTTTCTAGCGATAGCAAATAGAATAGTGCTCGAGCACAAGAATGATCGACATTTTGGAACAATCATCGCTTTATCTTTCCCGTTGACTTTTCCACGCGATTAATATAGAAGCACAATGACGATATGATATAAGTTAATGATAACATTTTTCTTTACTCGTGAACAATTTATCAATCTTTCTGTATCGCGCGTTTTATCCATCTTCTTCGCATATAAAAGCGCGATGCGAGAACTTATAGGAGGTACTACGAGAAGAAAGGAAGTCGATAGATAAACGGTAAGAAGAAAGGAGTGAAACGGGTGGAAGTCGCGAAGCGATGAAAGGAGGCTTACCACGGCCCCGATGGAAAATCGCAATTCAAATTGTTTCTTTGCGCACTATCGTCAGGTAACGGCGAGCGTTTAATCACGTAACGCGATAGTTAAAATGATTTAATGCCGCGAAATATCTCATCGTGACGTTGCGCCCCCTCTATTCATTCTGTCCTCTGAAAGGAGAGAGAGAGAGAGAGAGAGAGTTTAAAGTTTCCTTAAAGTTGGCTTTTTGACACTGCGTCAATATTTTCCTGTTTATCGCTAAAGCCCATGGACGTGTTTCTGGCTACATGATATATAATATATCTCTTAGGGTCTTAAGAAACTACTGTGGGAGCGCGATTTCGAGCTCACCATATGCTCGGCGAAAGTACGCTAGAGATAGAGAGATAGAGAGAGAGAAAGAGAGAGGGGGGAGGGAGAACAAGAGAGCGAAAACGGAAGAAGGTCAATAGAGAGATAAGCCACGAGGGAAGAGCCAGAGGAAACAGATGGTCAAGGAATAAGGGGTCACGAAATAGGAGACAGGAGGGCGGGAGAGAGAAATGGGGAGTACCAGCGGAGAAACAGAGGCAAACGGAAACAAGGGTTGTTCCTTGACGAAACTTTAGCAGTATCGCGGAACAGGAGATAGACTAGAAATGAGAGAGACGGCGAAAAGAGGAAACGGGAGAGCGGAAAAGAGAAAACGGCGCGGGGAGAGAGAAAGAGAGAGAGAGAGAGAGAAAGAGAGAGAGAGAGAGAGAGAGAGAGAGAGAGAGAGAGACGGTAAATAAATTTATGGGGAAAGTTAAAAGCATTGCAAGCTCAGCGGTGCAGCGTGTTGCCCCGAGCGCATTTATTTTTCATTTTTCTTTTACCCCACATTCCCCTTCAGCCACCGCCAACTACTACTACTCTCCCTCTCTAGTCGGTTCGCCGCCGTCGCCGCCGTCGCTTCATGAGTGCAACGGCCCAAGCATTCTCTTTCTCTTTCTTCATCTCTCTCTTCTTCGCTCGATGTGCCGTTTTTTGCAGCGTTTGGATGGCAAATTAGGTTACGTAGAAGCGCGTTCTGACATCAGGAAGTCACCGTTTCCCGAGAAGGCTAATTAACCGCGCTTTGCCGCCGGCTAATACGAGACGCGTTTCGGTAATGAAATACGCAGGATAGCCGCGGATTTTGCAAGCGCATCTGCGCTCTCTTTCTCTCTCTCTCTCTCTCTCTCTCTCTCTCTCTTGGCATTTATCTGCAATCTGCCTTGCTTATCCGATAGAACACGCGCAAGTCCACTAATGCTCCGTGAAAGATCTCGACCGTATCTTGGTAAATTAGATATATTTCCATGCCAACAATTTATCACGCGGCTTTTCTGGCTGTACGCTTACACTAATTCGTGCATATGACGCGCGACTTTTTCATGTCAATAATTCATGAGGCGAGCATTTGCCGCAAAAACATTTCATGCCGTTATCTCAGTCGGCAGAAATTTTTCATTGATCCCGATAATAGCTCCTCGCGTCTTTCGTCCTGTTATATTTACGGAGAGAATTCCGGGAAAATGGGCTACACATTGATAAATTGCTCGCTGCTCCCGCGATACCAACGTGAAATCACGAGGCCGCTACGTTTCCGACACTCGTAAATGCGATCGAGAGATATTCCCGCTTGACTATCCGGTTGTATGTTTTGTCGAGAGCAGATTCGCGTCACGAAAGTGCACGTTGAATTTTATAGAGACTGAAGATTTGGCCGAAAACTAAAGAGCAAAACAATCCGCAAAGGACATAATAGGCAGTAGATAACAGATCAGTTAATTAGGGAGTTCTCCAACTCGATGGAAAAGAAGAAAAGACTCGTTTTGCCAAGTTTGAATTATTCGAAATAAAATCCAATTTTAGATTTAATTGCTGCCTTTTTTTTAAATATAGATTTTTCAATAAAAGAGCGTACGAAAATATAATCATTACACTTGAAATATTAAATCAATATTAATAAAACATTTACGTTATATTAATGATATTTGCTTATTTTAACGAGTGGTTTTAAGTGAGAAAGGGATTTCAAAGTTCTCAAAATATCTTCAAAGAACTTATTCTCGAAAGATAAATAATACCTTCCCTCTTACAATAAACGCGTCGATAATTAGCGTGTCAAAGCAATTGAATGACGTCAGTTTCATTAAGAATGCTCGAACGCTGATCGGCGATCAGTTTTGCCAATTAAGTACAACACGCCGATACCGTGGGTATCAGAGTATTTGTAGTTTGATTATGGTTCTGCAAGCAATTATCAAACCAACCGCACTAATCGGCATTCTGTTGTCATCGCGACGTCTGGAACACTCCAGGATTAGTGTTTCCCCTCTACACGTGCAAGATGTAGATGTCAAGCACAACCTGGATCATCAGATTAATATCGATCAGATGCTGCCGCAGCCGTATCTGCCACAGGTCTCGATCTCAGATTTGAGAAACTGCGGAGATTACCTGCGTATTGTATATTTTATACAGTGAACACATTGATAAGATTCAACAAACTTGTATTTAGCGCCCTCTTAGTTATTAACGAAACAAACTACGACGAAAATCTATTTTCATGATAAACGTTTATTAAAACGACACACCTCTTCTGCCAGTCATGCGCAGTAGTTTCAGACAATATTAGTCAGACCGGAGTAGTAAAGCGAAAAATTAAGTCGAGTCTGAAAACTAAGGCATTCTTTCAAGCATAAAAAAAGAATATGGAAGTATAAAAATAAAAAATAAATTTAGCAGTAATAAAAAGTTATATATATATATATTTTTTTTTTCTTTTACTTGGAAGAATATGACTCATGAGATTGAAGTTGTTTCGAAAGAGGCACGAGAGAAAGTCAAGCCGACATCGGAAAAATCACCAGAATGTGACGTAACTACGAAAGAAAATAAAGGAGATGAAATAAGGTGGCAGGAAGACTGAGAGGGAGGCGGAAGCAGCGCGAGATCAGGAACACGTCCAAACGACACTGTTCGCTCTTAAAGGCTGCTTTCAGCGTCAAGTCTCCCTTTACTCCCTCCCTCATTCCCTCCCTCCGTAAAGCAATTCTTCCGCATGAACTATACGTAAACTTATGCCCGGACCGTTGTATGGGTCATCAAGGGTTCATGCCACTACATTGCCTTCACTCCCGCGGATTTATAGCGATCGTTTACGATTTCCTGCCGGTGGCAGAGGAAGAGGGCAAGGAGTATAGCGGGATGCAAAAGGGTGTGCGGGTCACTCCGGTTCTGCGTAACATTGCATTCCGAAGTACCTTAGTGGCGATTCTCAGTGTTTGATGCATGTACATATTCGACTGACGCAAATACCGGCTCACGCTACCACGACAGCCATTTTTTTCAAATTTAATTCTAATGCATTTATTCATTTCTCTCTTTCGATATTCGTATGACGTTTTTGTCTAAGAGACTAATCGCCAAATTACAAAATTGGCAAGCGTTTCTCGAGAACTGAAGCATATTCTCTTGATAGATTTTATTATATTAACGTTGTAATAAATGCAATGGCTGTTGTATAATTTTTATTTTATGAAAACCCCGCTGTAAAGCACAAGTATTCCAAAGAGAATCGTTTTATCCGTAACGATCTAATGGATATGATACCTATGGATACGAGAGCGTTGCTGCATACTGCGCTTCTCGAGATCGTAAAATGTCTCGGAAGAACGCGTCGAACACTTAAAAATACGGGACGAAACTGCAGCGGATTCATGAATTCCGTTTACGATCGGACTTTTAAAGGATGTAACACTCGAGATATCGGGGAGCGCATTGGTTCGACGTTTACCATTGCGTTCGTCGTCGTTACGCAAGGAAATATACGAGGTTTTTACAGGATTCGCGTAAACCGTTATAAAGTAGCGGCGAAATTCCCACGAGAGAAGTTATCGGTTTGTGAAAATTCGCGATACCTTGATGAGCAATTAAGTGGCTGAATAATTGTTTAAGAGTTATTTTTACGCTCATTCCCGCTTGTTAACGATAAAAAAGTCATCTTTTATTCATATCACTTTTGCCGTAATTGTGATTTGTATACCCATGCAACTATGTAATTATGTATCTGAATCTTGTCTCACTTTGTTTCAGTAGAGATAATGCGAACGTCTAATCTGATATTTTTAAACGTAATTAAAGTACTTTTATTTCTACTTTTTCTTGGCATTCTTCTGGAACAACTCCAAAATTTAGGGCATTGCAGCGGAATTTATTTGTTCCGGATGCTGGTATTTCGTGAAATAGCCACCGTTGTTTCCATGTTTGCAACCGAGTTGCATCGCAATGCGCAATGTTCGTTCCCCAACGTTCTCCCTAGACTTGCTATGGACTTGCACGGACGAGGGAAGCGACGAGAAGTCCCGTTGAGTCCGACGAAATTGCGGTGACTTTCCTACATCGCTGCGGTTTGATGTATTTGTGACGTTCGCGAGAAAGCGAGAAAGAAAGAGAAAGAGAGAGAGAGAGAGAGAGAGAGAGAGATGCCATTTTTACAGTTTATATTTGTATCTCTCTATAAAATATTATTACATGAGAATCGAAATGCGAACGTCGAAGAATAAAAGATCATGCGAGTAATGTTAGCATAGATATAGATAAATATACCGAGCGCGCGCGAGGCTGCGTTTGCGATATCGCGCGCGAAAAAGAAAAGTCACCGTTGTATATTTATATACAAATATCGTCATGCCGGCGTGCACGACAAATTTACATCTACGCGATAGCGCGGCGGAAAAAGAAAATATTACCAGCGTGCATGTTACCTTTGGTATAAACGAGAGCATTTTTCAGGAGCGCGCCAATACGAGAGCGAGTAACACTTGTGCGAGTAACTCGTGCGGCCAAATTACCACGTTGCTGTGCAAAATAATTGTGCCGCCACCGATTAGAAAGTATTGGCGAATCGATAGCTTCGTACGGTGACCGAATATATTTTGCCTGGCTTCCCCGTATTTCCTAATAATTCGAGCGATCAAACAATCACAAAGAGGGAAACGCCCGCATTTATTCTGTATCCGTATCATCATTGAGTTTATTGAGTTAATTAATTATAATTTACGCGAGAATTTTGTTATCGAGAAATTATACTTTTTGCACAAATGGTATTAATAAGAAAAATATAAAGCCATTTTCGAGACATGTTGAATTTTGGCCCATATATAATACCTATTACATAAAATTAATTATATTATGCAAAATTCTATTATACTCGTATTACCAAAGTTGACATTTAATATATAAAAGCTTTGAAATGCCAATTCTATTAAATAATCGAGATATTTTAAAAGAGAAAGATGATATTGCTCACGTTGTCGCTGAGGGGAATTTTTAAATTTTCTGAGAGAATAATAAGGTACAAAGAGAACGCTGCGCCGCGCTGCGCCGCGCCGGCGCTGCGACGATGCAAAGCCCCGTCATCTGAAGAATGCGCAACGCCGAAGCGAACGGCACGGTTACCGCCGTGATATAAGCTAGTTACGACAAGAGGAAAGCAAAAATAATTACGGCGGTGCGCACCGGTGGTACGAGTTATCGCGATAGCGTGACCTGCAAAGGCGTATTCGAATCATTACTGACACGAACGTACCACATCGTTCCACACCCGGGACGAACTCTTATTCGACACAATAACGTTTATACACGTGTTCTTATATTATGTACAATGTATATAATATATTATGTACATAATCGTGATCGTGTTACGAGGAAATTGCAGCAACACAAATCCCAACTGTTGGCCGTTTCGCAGGACGTCTCGAAATATTCCATTATCGAATAGATCCAAGAGTTGTAAGGGCGCGCATAGATATGCATATATCCGCGCATTTCAATACGAATAAACTTTATATCTCGATGGTGTTCACATAAATCTTAATCGTTAGCATTTTTTTTTATTAATTTATGTATAAAATATTTATTAAAAAATATATATATTAAATTCATGTAAAGCAGGAAAATGAAAGCTGAAAGTGACGTTAGTATGTCTTATCCGAGAGGAACAAAATTCCTGTTCAAGAAACACCGACGCCTATCGCCGACTTTCCACATGGTTTACGAGGCAAAGTTCTATATGCATATATAACGCAAGATGGTACTTGTCTCTCTCTATTGTCCATAAAATGCAAGGATGCGTCACTGAAATGCTTAAGTACAATCGAGCGATTTAATGTGTCGCTCTCGAACAAATATCTAATATCGTATTTGAATGGTTTATATAAAAGAAGAATTATCTATAACATCCTCGTGTAACAAGATCAATACCTCCAGGAAGGAAAACGCATTGAGATCTTGAAATATTTTTCTATAGGATATTCCTTCAGGCGCTTAATGATGTGAAAATCTCGGGAAACGTAATACGGCTATACAGATAGTCGTATTACTTCTCCTCGTCGTAGCAGATGAAATAGAAAATTATTTTTGTAGGATTTTTTTTCAAAAAAAATTCGGTGAATTTCAGCGGAAATCGAAAATCATGATTTTTTGAGATTCAATTTCGGTCGTGCTTTGTAGCTACTTGGAAGGATCGGCTTCGTGAAGGTTTCTAAGGATCATCTCTCAACAAGTATGTGATATAGTATTCGTCATCGTATACCCGGAAACGCAAAAGTGAAATCGCTACCGTCTCACGTTCTCGCAAGCAAGTCGGTCTCGCTAACCACAATGGCAATGGTGAAGCTTCTCGTAACTTGGCTTCACCGTGGCGAAGTTGAAATGCTTCCGCGTACTTGGACTTAATAACTGCGCTTTCGCGTTCATGCATATATTTCGTTGTTACCACGACGCACTTCTAGCCTGAAAAATTTTCAACGAGGTTGAATCTTGCAGTAGGCAACATTGAAATTGAGCGCCGGCAAGTTGTAACTTGTGATTTCTACGTGGAATTTTTGCAGAAACGAACCAAAACTCCGATGCTCTCTGCTATTACAAAAATTCAATGGAAAAATTAAATGCAGAATCTTACATACGGCATATGAGAATTTAATTTTTTTTAGCGTTTTTTAACTCGTTGAGATCACTTGGGGTGACAAAAGATCCCACGCTAACTTTAAGGGTACACAGACCATTCAAAATCGAACAATCTTCTATAAAACTAACTTTTATCTGAAAGTATACTATCTTGAGAATACACCTCTAAATTTTTGTTAAATTATCTCAAAAGTTAAAAATTTGATGAATATTTTTATAAAAAAGTTAAATTTTGCATTTTTTTTTAATTTGAATTTTTTCATTATGTTAAATTCGAATTAAAAAACAATTATTGGATGATAAAGAACAAACTTTAAGGTATGTCCAGTAAAATCTTTGCAACAAAATATCAAAAAGCTGGCAAATGGCGACTGATTTTGTGCAGGGGGGTTGAGTAGGCCCCATGTGACCATTGCGTTATTTGGAAGTGTGACCATTACGGATTAAACAACATTTTTTTTGTAAAGATTTCAAACATAAGTTGCGGAATATTATTTTATGTGACTTTAGATGCCATTTGAATGCCAAATAATCATCGTATGATTTCTCTTGGGACTACGGAAGTTAATGCATTTCGTGTACAATGCATTTGTACAATGGCGCACTGCATTTCGAGAATTGCAATGATCAGATCTAATTATTTGAATTCTCATTTTACGTAATCGCGGCTGCATGCAAAGCGATAAAAGATCATACCGAGCTCCTCTATAAAAAAGGACGATGTAATTATATACGGCAGAATCTATTCTGCGAAAAACACATTTTTCGCGTCTTTCAATAGGTTTATGTAGATTCTTACCAAACTGTTCCATGTGGAAGAGCTACGATTGCTACATCCTCTAACAATATTGTTCGAATCGTCTCTACTTACTCACCAAACAGTGCACGACTAACCGAAAGCATCAGTCGGACGCTTTGGCACAATCTGTTTATCCAAGCGACTTTCGTAAAATCGAACTCGGCAATTGAAGAATTATTGGCGCAAATCGTGATCGAGAGAAAATAACGGCTTAATGAATGCGCGTAATTAACACTAGAAATAGGTATAACTCGCAAATAATTTCACGTTCGTACAACAAGTTCGTACAAGCCGATATGAGCACTATCACAATCGTATATAATTTACGACAAACTCCAATAATATTTGAAATTCTCCCTTCTATTCCACGGTAATAATAAGGTTGTTGAGTTCTGATTACGCGCGCGCGACCGTGTCTACTTCTCGACGCTTTCAATCGCGAATTTCGGAGCATATCGGGTCGATTATTACTCCGGTTTTCGGAGGGAGAATGGAAGAGCTTTTTCTTCTCCTCTCGGTCTCTTTTCTCACGATCGCGTTTGTCCAACCGGCGAACTTTCCGAGGAAAACTTAGAAAGTCGATAAACGCGACGTACATCGTATTCGAAGGTATTACAGTTAAGTAGACCCCTACCTATAGTAATAAGTGTGGAGTTTTATTCTGCGTTTTGTAGCTCCAGCTCTTCAGGTCCGAGTACTTCTCTATACGCGTACTCACGTTTTGACTCGTATTCCGCCAGCGTCGACGGATAAGCTTCCGATTGCGAAATTATTACCTGCCACGCAGTGGAAAATAAAAGCACGCGCAGACGTAAATTTTATAACCGCTTCTAAAACAGCTCTCCCCGGTAATTCCCGTTAATGGACTTTGTGCAACGAGAAATGTCGAGATCGCGCGTCGGGATATTACTCGTTTATTACGATCTAACCCGGATTTTGCATAATTAATCTTTGCCAAATATCGCAAACTTTGGACCGGCGCGCGATTTATTTTGCACGTTTCTATCTCGATGGGATTCGCATACGTCTCCTAATTATAGGTTTTCGATAACAGCGGCTACATATAATCGCCTTGCATATCGGTTATTGAATCGCAAAAATATGCGGGATAATCAACATTGCAGTGTAACACGGTGAAATATCCAATAATACTTATATGTTTTACATAAATATACGCAAAGAGAGAGAGAGAGAGAGGAGTTTGCGAAATACCTCAACGCTTTAAACAGCATTTTTAAAGAGCGATAGCTTTTCCTCTCGTTTCACCAGCAACGTATTGACATTTTTTTCTTCTTGCTCTCCCCAGAAAATATTGATTGATATATTTACGTCGCGGTAGACAATTTTATGCTAATAGCCGATTCAAATAGAATTTCTCTTTTCTCTCTCTCTCTCTCTCTTTCTCTCGCGGCAAAATATCATTTTTCGTAATTTGTAAAATGCTAACGGATACAAACGGATCGTCGATATTCGGTTGTTGTTTCCTTCCGATATTTTTAACTATCATTTAATGTTTATTATGACGCTCAGCTGTTGAAGCTTCACGTCAAATATATCGACATTTGCCGATGTTATCTTCTAATTACTGATGGCGCGGTAATAACGTCGAGCGTCGAGCGAGTGCAGCATTATAAATGAAACATCGGTCATTTGGCGACGGAAGTAGCATCAAGTCGATCGGAAGTAGCCCCGAGATGGCTGACGGAAATGAGGAGGGAAACGCAACTCATCTCTCTCCACAAGGACATAAACGCGGTCGGTAACTTTATGGCTCGCTCGCTCCAAGTTTCTCGCGCGTGTAATGACCGAGAGGACCAAACTCACTCGTTGAATACATCTCCGCCGCGAGCCTGAAAATATTTTTATGCTCCGGCGATAATCTGGCGCGACAACACGCTTGGAAATATGACTTTTCGTCGACAAATGAAACATTATTTTGTTACCGTGTCGAATAAACACGGAGCTAGATTAAAGCTGACTTTATATAGAGAAGAAATGTGAGAAATTATACGCGCGGATGAACGACGCGCGACTCATTGCTAACTTCAGCGAACGCGACGCGCGTTAAATTAAATCTGTCTCGAAGATATTGGCACGACGTTACACTGGGAGAAACGTTTGGTAAAATCAACTAACGTTTGGTTGAATGGTGATCAAATGAATTTTATATCCTAACAGCACAAGATATCGCATGAATATTCTGGAATATTTTAGATATCGTACGAACATTCGTACAATATCGTGATATCGTGCGCATATTTGTAAAATATCACAATATTCGTACGTACAAACGATTTGTAGTTTTAACCAAATAATTATTTTCAAACAACAAATTACAAAAAGTTCTGTTAAGTGTAACAAAGTTTTTGGTACCAGTAATTACAAAATTCAATCGATCACTGTTCAACCAAACGTTAGTTGATCTTAACAAACAATTTCTCTCAGTGTAAATTTATCAACTACCATCTCGAGATTCCGATGCTTTCGCAAATGTTATATCGTGACATATTAATAATACTATCTTACAATCTTTTGAGGAATATGATTTTTATTATTCGGCATTTCCTTAAAAGAGAGGAACATTAGTAAATTTAAAAATGTGGTGAACGTAGCGTTGTTTACGTGCACTTTCTTACCTCATCTCTCGTCTCGTTTTACCGTTGATTGTGTATCGTGGACGAGAGCATGGAGATGAGACCACGTGGCGGATACGCTCGTTTGGAAAATATAAGCGCGACGCGAATGACGCGCGGAGCTTTACGGCCGCGTTGCCCCGAATTTCATGCGGACGTAATCGCACGGGACACTCTCGTGATTGCGTTGAATATAGTTTTCCTGGCATCCTCCTTCTCTTCTCCTCACCGAGTCGCCTGCGGCCTCGGGAGAGGACATCTGCTGTTTTACCATTAGACACACACGCTCGCTTCTCGTTTTCCTTGCGTTAACGCAGTGCGAGAACATTGCTTTCACGGAGAGAGGACGACGCGCAAACCTGAGCGAATGGAATCTACTATACGCGTTCCAGACCTACCAACCGAATATTACATTTCCCTTCGGGACGAACTTTATTTCAGACGGAAGAATCGGAGGCAAAAGGAAAGTTGGGATTTTCAAAAATTTGTTTCAACTTTGTTCGACCGAGTTCGAACATCGATATGAATGATTAGATCAATGTTCGGGATTTTCAACTCTTTTACATCGCTGATACGTTCAGTTTCGTACGTAGCTTTTTCAGCGAGACCCACGAAACACGGATGTAATTTAACATTTTAACTAAATTTTTTATATTTTCATAAACGTTATTATTTTTTATATCGTATACATTTGAAGATTCTTCCTTTTTCAAGCTTTCTGCGAAAACTGAAAATATTAATTTTTACATGTAGTTGCTTTTACGATTTTTTGCTTCACAATTTCTTTCGTCATTCATAGAGTTAAATAACATGAACGCGCGAAAATACCTGCAGGATTATCACTAGATGCATCTCGCGATACAATGATGTCAAAAACATACCGCGGGAAATGTATGTTCCCGAAGGAAGAAAGTAGAGAGTATACGCACACACGTCCACGCATACAAGAGTTACGTATTCGTGTATGCATATCGCGAGATATTTGTTCGTGCATTTACGGAGTAAAATTCGAAACATTTTCCGTATTATGTTCATTACCGGTACAAACTCTTGGCAACACACATTTCATGGCTTTCCGTATAATAGACAATACGTAAATTATTTGACTTGCGCAAATAATTATTTTAAGCAAAGCAATACTCACGTACAACGTTATATACGCAATCAATTTACTAAATAGCTTTTTTTCACATCGTCATGTTTGTATAATTTTATAAAAATGTTTATTCTGAGGTACGTCAGAATGAAAAATCCTCCTATATAGCAAGTGTTCTCTTTAATATAAAAATTACGATAATTAAAATGGCATAAGGATGCGTTTGATTACGTTCGCGAGATGATGGATGAAATCAATCTTGATGACAGATAATAAATGTCAGGCTTTCTATTTCTTAAGGAGATTTCATACGTGCTATTTTTAATGTTAAGAATAAAGAAAAAGTTGTAAAAAAAATATTTGAAAACCCGAATTTTCTATTGGTTAAATTTGAACACATGTATTAAAAATATATATATTATAAGATATATTACAATATATAATATGCATTTCAATATTATATAAATTATGAGGTAGTTCTTAAATATATCTCTATCAAAAGTTTCTCATATATTCGCAACTAGTTATTTTTCGAAAAGCTTAAAGAATTACATTTATCTGTGTTTAAGCGTGATATATTTTTATTGCTATTCAACTACTGCAAGAGCGATAGTTCATTCTACTAAGGAGTGTAACCCTACAGTTATATTATTTTTTCCTTCTTTCACTATTTAATGAAATTTTAATGAAATTTCATTATTGTTTCTGTCCGCATTTGTTCTTCCATTGCCGATGGCATTACAAATGGAATGTCTATGATCTCGCGCTTTCTCCTGCCTCCTCCTCCTCCTTGTTGCTGAGTAGAGGAACTTGGCGTTGTTGTAGTGGTCGTCGTAGTGATCGTACGGCAGCATCGACGACGGCAGCATCCACTGAATTTGAAAAATTGTTCCTTCGCACAGAATAGCATGTCGTTATTTTTCGAAAATTCATCGATAAGCAATTATTTTTGAATCACTGATATAGACTTACAGATTCCTGGAACATGGTGCACACCAAGATCGCCAAGATAAAAAACACCACCGTTATTCTCATGTTGAAATCTTGCGCTGCTAATGCTTGGACTGTGAATGTTTGTATCGCACCGTGGTGGCGACATTTATACCATGCCACTGGATAACGATTTATTTGTTAACCATAGACAATGTATTCATCAACAATAGTACGCATCTGTTTTGCCACTTGCGTAGCTACTGTCTTTTGTAATGAGAATTAATAATTCTCACAGAGCATCGGGATATGTTCCGCATTCTTTTGGGCACGCATTGCTAATATAAAATTGTCACGTGCGTTGCATTTTTCTTGGAACACCTTTTCTCGCGTAACGCCGGAATTCATTTGAATATGCTTGTCTGCGCAATGATCAGTTTGTTAACCGTAGACAATAAATAATAGTACGCGTCTGCTTTGCCACTTGCGTGGCTATTGTCTTTTGTAATGAGAATAATTAATAATTTCACAAAGTATCAGATATGTTCCGCAGTCGTTTGGGTACGTGTCGTTAATATAAAATTGTCACATGCGTGTGCGTAATCGTAACCATTTTGTCTCTCGGTGCAGGATCGATTAAATTGCCGTTGACTTTTTTACGTTAAATTGAATCCACCCGAAATTCGATTTGCCAAAATCTTAACCTGATGAAATAATGTTTTATTAAAATCAGTGAAATATCCAGCAATTCCGTCACTTGGAGATTAAGCAGCGAGAAATGAGAAACAAAGTGAAAAACAATTCTTTCTTCTTTTTTTTTCGCACGAATCTTTAAAATTTTATCGGACTATGCGTTATTGAACAGTGATAGTAACGATAGAATTGCGCAGAGAGATTGCTTGTGAGAATTAAGATAATGGACAGTTTAAACGAGACTCTCTTCCTCTCTGTCTTTTTGCAGAATCGTTATCGGCGAATACCGCTATTGGTTTTCCAATCAGCGAATAAAGTTTTCAGTAATTTGATCGGGAACGTTAGCGCTTCGAGTACAGAAGTTTGTTTGTTACATTAGATATGGGTCCGCGTTATGCACGTCTTCCTAGGACGTGCTGCGCCATTCTCGTAATTCTGCTGCTGACGATCCATCGAAGTTCCGCGCGCGAACAAAGTTCAAACTACGCTACTTATAATAACTTGTCGCTACGTTGCTACTAAGACGGTGGTATTAACATAAAGTTTACGCGAGCGTCATAAAACTTTCGCGAAAACGTCCGTAGAAAATACAACACCACGCCAACGTAGGATTTCTTCTGTACTTGGTGTGCAAAAATTGCTCCCGATTAAATAGTCGACGTTCGCGAAAAAAGTATGGATAGAAGTAGTCTCTATGTTTATTTATATTTTTTTTTAGCAGCATGAATATTTTTTGTGTCAGCGATAAGGTCTCTTGAGCCGCGAGCCGTATCGGAATATCGATATAAAACCAGACTGGAGGACTAAAAATTTTGCAAGACTCATCATTGTCACGAGCCCACGCGATTCGTTTCGACCGAAACTCCCCGGTGAAGTTGCCCCGAGCCCCGACAGCTAGGTGGAGGGAGGATTAAGCTTGTAAAAGCTCGCGTCATCAATCAAGCGGCACGAGAAGCAGGAGCGTGTCGCGGTCACGGTTCGCGCGATAAGACCGCGCGGGATGTCCGATCTGGCGGAAAAACGAAGGGACTCTTCTCTTTGCTGGGGCGAGGAGCTGGCGAGCGGGTGAGAGATTGCGATAGTTGCCAGCAGATGCGTGACGTTGCGCCGCGACCTCCGGTGCACCTAATGCACCCAATTATACGAGGCGCGCGCGCGATGCATCCGGCTCGGTGAGCACGGCAATTCTGGCCAAGTTCATAGCACGTGGCGAGGGGAAGAGCCCAGGGCAGGTCGTGTGCGCAGGAAGGCAGAAAAAGATTATGGTAGAGAGAGTAGCCGGCAGCTAGCAGAGAGCAGCGGCAGGTCGCGCCCAGCGTAGCACGGCGTGGCGCGCGGTCGAGAGTGGAGGTGGGAGGAGGGAGGAGGAGAAGCAGGAAGAGGAGGAACGTAGATGATTAACAGCAGGTTTATTAATCACGAAAACCAGGCTAGCTAGCTAGAAGCGGGTTAGAAGTTCAATTGCAGCTCGTTGAAATAACCGCCTCTTCTTGTTCTCACGCTTCTTCGAACCATTTCGGACGCTCGCTCGCCGGACGCGCGGGGCGCGTTATTGTTCGCTTATAAAGCCGCGGAACGAGTTCGCATAAAATATGACTCTCCGCTACTCGAGAGTCGTCTCGACGAAAAGTTTCGTCGAATAGAGGAGGATGGTACGAGACGACGCGACGCGACGCGACCCTTCTAAGGAACCGGATGACGACGTCTTTCACAGTCGGAACAGAACTTTTGGGGACCAATTATCGCCGGACTTTGGAAGTGCGCGGCAAAAGCGATACCGTCCTAATTGGAACCAAGTGAGATACGAGGAATTTCTCAAAAGTACGCTTAATCAGTGGAAACGTCTTGGTTTTGAATTACTGCAACCGACCACCCGTCGAATCGAGTCAAAATGCATAGACGCATAATTGCAATAATTGCAAGTTATTATCCGAGATAATAACTTGAGAATAAATGATGGCTTTGTTAACTGATAATAATTAAGGATCTATATCTTTTTCTCGTAACAATCACCGAGGTATCTCTTCTATTACAATTTACGATCGTATTATTGTTGAGATTACAGGAATAATTTATCATTCTACGTGAATCATTTTACACTCATTAGCCTCCATTATATTTAAGCATTTAAGACTCCATCAGTTAGTCTATCTTGCGCTTCTAGAAATATCATTATCGCGGTATTGTCAAAATTATTATCAAACTGTCGTAATAATGGAATCTTGGTCTCTCTCTCTCTCTCTTTCTCTCTCTTTCTCTCTCTCTCTCTCTCTCTCTCTCTCTCTCTCTCTCTCTCCGCCTCCGAGTTTTACATCATATACGCGAGCGCACTTAGATCCGCGAAAAATGAGTGAATCATAACGAGGCCTGAGACTGCGAGGCGTGGAAGAAAAGCACGGTTTCAGAGCACGAGAAGAATGTCTAACGACTAGAAGATGAGTCGCTTCGCTGATAAGGGGAAAAGCCTTTACAAACTCGCCGGATAAAGAGACGACGAAGGAGCAGCGAAGCTGAAGAGAGCTCGCCTGAGTTTTATCAGTCATTTGTGATTTCCACTTGCCGTCTCCTCCGAGGAAAGCGCGACAACCAGCTTTTCTTCCTTCGAAAGATATTTTCCGCCGTTCGATGTTCTCAAATGGAGACTGTTCTCAATAGACCTGCAACTGTTACTCCCACGCACAATTGGAGGAGTTTGTAAACATACATTCTCGCCGATGAAAAATCGAGTCAAGGATTTAGCGTCCTTGTAAAAATCCCTTTTCTACCAGAAATTTCCGCAGGAAATAGATATCTTTCTCTGCGCAGCCTTCTCAAAGATTCTCAATTGCAAATACTAATGTCGCTCTCTATTATAATTATTTTAAATGATGAGCGTTACTTTTACGCAAATCAAAATAGATGCGTCGCTAATTTATTGCCAATACACAATAATTGCGTTGTGCTTTTTTTGCGATGAGCATAGCGCTCGTTCGTGGTTTTACATTGCTAAATTAAATAAAAATATTAATAGACACGTGAAAACATGATCGTAACCAACGTCGATTTGTCCTCGCTATCTATCATTGTAGTTAGCGACACGGATGAATGAAATTTAACCCACCTTTGTCATCGAGTACTTTTTGAAAGGGCAATCGAGTTATTGGTCGAGTTATTAACTGTTCCGCTCAGGGATATTCCATTCCCACTTCCCGATTTAGCTTTGACCCAAAACCAACCCCGCTTGTCAATTATGCGTAATAACTACTCACTTGATACGATGGACCGTATGCCACTCGTTACCCTTGCATTGTTAGCAAAACGAGTGGATTGACAGAGTGTGCTATCGAGATGTCAACGGAACACACAATGAATATCCAAATTATATCTCTTATTGTACAAAAGGAAGAAAGACGGGCGTCTACGTCGCGTAATCGATAAATAAACATGTATCCTTACGTAGTGTAATAACATATTGATTCGTTCAATCGCGCGCGGGAGGTGCGCGTGAACCGACGCAAAAATATTCACATAAAAAATGTACAAAGCGTGCAATAATAAACAACATAAATATATTTTCGTACATTTTTCGAATACTTTTGCTGTAAATTGGAAATTATTATACTTAAAAGAGGAATAAATATTCCAAATATTAGAAGTATTTAAAATATTAGAAAAAATATTGTAGAGCTCATTGTTTTTTCAATTTTTTGACCAAGGAAAATAACATTTCCACGCCTATTTTTATAGATGAAAATGGCACGCTGTTCAACAATTACTACGATGTCCCTCGTATTTTCTTTCGGACCAAGAAACCAGTAAAAGCTATAATTGCGACCGCAAATGTCCATAACGCTTGCACATTCGCATTTTACCGCATCTCGTACTGCAATAGGATTTTCCGACGCACGCGAGAAAAACGGTTGCCGCGCAAGCCGTTAAAGGAGGTTCGTCTACTTTCTTTTTTTACAGCCTTTTTTGCCACAATATGTACGATATTGCCGCTTCCTGGCGACGATATTGTCAATAAAGATGCGAACAGTTCCTACGAATGAAGATTGGGAATACTCGGCCATTATAAAAAGTAAACTGCGACACGCGGTCGATTACTTTCGCATAAAAAGAAAATCGATATTCGCGTACATATGTATTATATATACAGCATATATGTGCTTATAAATGAAAATACCAAATAAACTTGGTTGCACGCGCGGCAACTATTACGCGCGGATACTTGGTGCGACGCGCGTTTTGGTATTGCCGGTTATAAAAGTAGCTTTAACGGCTTCCGCCAGCGGAGTGATTTACGCGGGAACTTAAAGGACACACAGTACGTCCTGGAATTACTTAACCCATTTGTGAGTCCGACGCACTATTTTCGCAATGGCAATTCATTCGCGCGAGGCGAAAGGCGGGAGATAAATTGCTGTGTAAAATTTTGATGCGCAAAATTTATACGTATTCGCGTATTTCTTCGACGGCCGTTTGCCCTCGCGAACGGAACGAAGAACGGAAAGAATGCGGAACAAAACAATGGCCAATTTCCTAATATATATTGTTGGCCATTAGGTATGCAGCCGCGTAACCGCCCTTTCGAGACCCTATCGCTGTAGGAACATCTCCATACACGTCGTCGCGGCTTAAAGGTCGGCACTTTAAGTGACACACGAGTGCCATCAGTTGTTAGCTCCGGGAACAGCTCCAAGAGGAAGCTTCTTCCCTTAAGTGAAGCTCGCGAGATCAAAGTTTACGTCGCGCGTCTCTTTCAAGAAAGCGGGATGACAAAAATCCCGGAATTTCCTGTGCCGCGAAACGGAAAAGGCTGCCGGCTTGAATCCCAACTTCCTGGATCACGTGTCTTCGATAACGAATGAAAGCTGTCTCGAGATCCCGTTATTCTTCCATCAAAATTTTATTTTAATATTATTCGCTTTTTTTTCAAATATCTTTGTCGTAATACTTTTTTTCAAAATATGTGTGCAAATGGCAGTTTTTCGAAATTTTTAAGAATTTTATCTGCAGCAAAATTCGAAAAGTTTCTATTGAATTTTGTCTTCCGAAATATATACATATTATATGATGACTGACTTTTCATGCATCAAAATAATTTCCACGTTCAAAACCACAATTTGATGAAACTGTGGTTTTCCGGGACGTTACTGCATTACGTATGCACCGTAGAGCGATGCATCTTGGAGGTCCTTGGAGGATTTCGTGACGACAACGTTACCAAACGTGTCCTACTACTCAAAGAATTCCGTCTTGACCCAGACGACGTTGCGAACGACGTTGCGAACGAGCGGACCATTTTTATCTTTGACACACTTTTCCCGCACGGTCACAATACTCGAGTTCTAGACGTACCTTGTTCTCTCTACGGCATATTATTTACATTATTATGCGAGAGAGTTTATTATTTCACATAGAGTCTACTGAAAAAAAGCACGGAAATATTGCATCGAGATTGCGCAAGAGAAAAATTTTCAACTTTAATTTTTGAAATTTAATTTAAGCCACTTGAATCTCTTCCCGTTATAAATCAAGAGTATGATAGAGATAATGTGATGAATTATCAATTATATTGCACAAGATTTTTTATCGTCTTTGACAAAGCAAATGGAATATAGATCCCAAAAGAATCGTTTCCACGAGTCACGTCATAAATTACAATTTTACGCGAATGCACTTTATCAGTGCATAATTAGGAGTTTCCGAAAAAAATAAAAAATAAAAAAAAAATGATTGCGAGAACGAAATAGTCGTGCTAGACGCGAAACCATCATCCATCACACGGTTCTTCTCGGTGAAAGATGAACAAAAACTCGTTTGCCCGTTCGTTCGTAATTTTACGACTACGTATGCATTCGGATAAATGCCCGTCGAGATGCCCGTTCTCCGTTGCTCGTCGTCAGGCGTATCGCAAAAATCCGCCATTTTTTTGCGAAAAAGACGAAGCACCGCGGGGCCGTGTCACGACTTTTATTTCGCCGAGCTTCAGCGGTAAGAAGTGTATCACTCCTTCTTTTCGCAGGCGCACCATAAATTATGGTCCCGGCCGAGTGTCATCCATTCTGACCGAAGTGACAAGCTAGCAGCATCGTGTGCTTGTATACACCGGGTATCGTTAGTGAACGTACATCGCGAAGGAACCCAAGCTCGCAAGAAAATAGCCGAGTATCATAAAGCGTCGCATTATGGCTCGTTGATTCTTGACAATTTTTGAATGTTCTAAAGATACGACACTTTTATCTATCCCGAAGATTTTAAGTATTCTGTTAAAACCGTAAATGAAAGAGAGAGAGAGAGAAAGTGTGTGTGTGTGTGTGTGTGTGCGCGCATGAGTTAATTTGTAATTTAATTTTTAATAGCCACTTTGAGAATTCTCCAGTTTTCTCTTGAAACTTTTTTGTGGAATTTCAGTTTCTCGATATATTTTTAGAAAATAATCCCTCGTGTATTTCAAAGATTTCTTAACATATCGACTTTTTTAAATCTATCAGGGAACGAAAATAAAGTTTCTTTGATATTTATATATTTTTACGTTACGTTCCTAGATCTTTAAAAACATTTTTTTTTTTTCTTAATAGCTATTCCATTGAAAGTTTTCTATATCCGGCCCGACGACGTAAGTCGAGCTTATCCGCGCGCAACAAAAATCATATCTCCGATGTAGCGGATAGAGGAATCGTAAGAGCCGAGCCGAGCCGAGCCGGGCCAGGCCGCCCCAAGGCTCTCTCGCTTCCCCATTGCATATGCATCCGAGCGGCGGTTCCCCCGGGATTTCGAGTAAGGAGCAACTTTGCACGTACACGTCGTCGCAGCTAAGAGGGTCTCCAAGACCGCACTGTTTTACATGACGTGGAAAAAAGGAACGTAATTTGGGAATTTTATCTCTCTCTCTCTCTCTCTCTCTCTCTCTCTCTCTCTTGTTGATTCCGATGTGCGTGTCACGTTTTGCAATACGCTTATCGTTGCGAAAATTTCTGAAAAATACAGAATGGAAAAACGGTGGAGAAAACAACGGTTCGCCATTTCGAATAGAGAACTGTGGAAGGAAGAGAGGCGAGACTTTCGGCGCTACGTCATTTTTCCCATGTACGTACACCTACTTATTGCGTAAGCGCTTCTCAGCGGTATTCTTACCAGACGAGAAAATATTCGATTGTTTGCGGATGAAAAGTGCAACTTGTCGTATGTCGCGAGAACCCGTCTTACGGTAGAAGCCCCTGCAGGGCACCGTAATGATTATACGACGTACAAGCAATCTCGCGAGAATGCAGCTATGCTTACGTAGCACGTACACACGCGATAGCGCACAATCTCCTTACTCGATAAAAGCAGCTTGACCAGATTCCAATTTCCCGCAATATAACCATTGCATTCTGCATGCGCCAACATACGCTGTGTATCAGCCGTAAACAGTCCCCTTTGTGACTAGACAAGTAGGAAACGCGTTTACCTGAAGCATTGAGGCAGTGGACACGAGAATGCATAATATAATTTTACATATTTGCAAAGTACATTACTGTATAATATATGTATAAAATAAATATTATAAAATATCTGCAACTCTGTCTTTTTTTGTACAATTAAAGGAAAAATGTAATATACATTTACATAATGTACATTTCGTAGGACGTTCATTTTCTTGCTGCTGCATCTTTAATTGCCTCAATGAAAATTATACAAGTAAAAATACTAATTTTAATTTGATTTCTTATATAGCAATTAAGGTATTATTAAAAATACGAAAGGCGAGAAGATATGCAATTTTATTATTCCGCCAAGAGAAATTAAAGCCGAATTATATCTTGCAAATATGTATAATTATATTATGTATTTCCCAAATATGTCCCAAAGCCTCACGTAAACGCGTTTTCCTTATTTACCTCGTCGCAAAGAGGATATTTCTTAGTACGTGAAGAAAGAACGTGAAAATAGCGAGGTGGTACTATTATTAACGGTGCTTCAGATCAGAGGAACGAAAAGTATGAAGCAAAGATTTAATTTGGAAAGTCTTGTTCGCGCTACGGATGTTCCTCAAAGAACGCGCGTTTTTGCGATATTACGTAATAACGTATCTGTATCTACAAGTATACATTTCCATTGCAAAACACATAGAATAAAACAGTTAATATATAAAGCTTGTTACGCATTTTCTCACGTCGACTCAAGAGTCCTTGCAAATTCTTTCACGCGAGTTTCCGTCGACCATTTCGAAACGTCTGTATACGTTTAATGAGCTTTCTACAATAAGCTATTAGTCACTACACATATGGCACTAATCGAGTCAGAATAAGTAGTCATAATTCTTAAGAAATTTGTATCCACAATAAGTCGTATTGGATCATTGCGTAATAACATTTCAGCCGACGGCGAACGGTCGATAGTCGCTCCTGGACTTGTCGTCGACGGCCGATTCTTTCGCGAGAATCTTCTCCTCGTCGTCCAACGGCACTCGACTCGAGTCCGCAGTCGACACGTTTTAAGTTACTGTTCTCTCGTTAAAAATGGCAGACCTATATTGCTTTTCGATTGGTCAGTCATAACATAATTTAAGTTTCAGCTTGTAAGATATGGAATTTGGCTATCCTTATTCTGTCACTGACTACTAACTTACTATTGTCTTGCTGACGCACTATTAACTCGTTACAACTAGCTTCCGACTTCTGATTTATTACTAATAGCTTATTGTAGAAAGCTCATAAAGATAGCTCGCGGAGTATTCACCGGCGCGGCGGTGGTTAGCCCTGAACAGAAGGCATCGCGCTGTTTTAAGAAAAGCTCTCGAGTTCATGCGGCAAAGTTGAGGTCGTGCCGCTTTTTAGAAAGGAGGACGCGTTAAAGCCTCTTCTACGTGTTGCCGTGACAGAGAGCGCGGAGGATGGAGCGTAGAACGGGGTGAAAGAGGAATGGCCGAGCTTTTAGCTCGGAATGATAAACGTTAAGTTTTGTGGTAGACGTTACTCGAGCTCTGCCGTCCTACGAAGATTTTGTACAGTATCTCGAGTACGACCTTCGACTTAACATACTTTGACTTTATTTCTTAAATCCGTCGCGTGTTTACAGGAATGCGAGTGAATTGCGAGAGTAAGCGTTAGGATAGTGGGTGAAGGAGGAGGAACAGTGCAATGCGCATTGCTCTGATATTGACGGGACCATATAATTTCGTTTCATCATCGTTCGCGCTCTGCGATGCGTCTCTTGGACGACACCGCGCTGCAAAACGGTGCGTGCAACCAACTGGAAAACTGTCACTCGCGGGAACAAGGAAAATAGCGAGAGCGAAGAAATGAATGAAATATTCAGACGCGGCTCGCTTCATTGGCGAACAATGGAAATCAATTCTTGTTGCAAAACTCTGCGATTTGTGTACGAGATATCTTTCTTAAATTTCAAGGGCCTTCAAAATAAGTGAATTTAATTTCTATCATTAGCTCATTCGCGCTCGAGATGAATTCTGCAAGCGTACACGAAAATAGAGATTACATTTCGTAATTGACGTGAAATGCGATTGTTAATAAGCTATTAGTCTATAAAAATGTATTTTTTAATTAACCTTTCTGCTCGCTCTCAAAGTGATTTAAAATAATAATCTTTAAAAGAAATCTGTTATCGTTTTACCCATCTTTCTTCGGAGCGCTATGCAACATTTTCCCGCGCTACCTCGTTCTCTTTCTGTGGATTTGAAAGGTTCAACCGTCAGCAACGTGAAAAGTCAGTTTTCTCCCGAGTTCTTCATTAATCTGATAGTAATTGGCTACTTCAACTTCAAGCACGGAAAATGAAACTTCTACAAGCACGGAAGAACAATCGCGCAAGCAGAATAAATAATTACATAAATCAGCGCTTAGTAACTGAGAAAGTAGATTTCTTTACGCAGGGTTGGACTTTTATTTCGATCTCTTTTTCCCTCTCGCAGAACATTCGAAATTTTTTTTATTATTCGGAATATCTCCCTCATTTCCCTTATTATTTTATAAACAGGGATGTATTGTAATTATGTGTATATAAAATGGAAATGCGAATATCGGATTACGTTTGTTTTATGTCTAGTATTTTTGTTTGTTATACAATTTGAAATAAAGTAAGGAATGAGCTCTCGTTGCAAAATCGTAATAGAAAAAGCCGCCTATCCATTTGAAATTACGTCATGAATGGGGGGGAGGGGGAGGAGTATCGTTCGATATTAGAAACGTAGCAAACATAATAAACTTCCATCGACGAAAGTAATAAAAACTTAGATGAGATAGAGAAGAAGACGCCTCCGCAAACGGTCGCTGATAAAAAGTATTCTCGAGGCGGAAAAGGGAGAAGGAGGGAGGAAGAAGATCGCCAACTTCGGAAAACGAGGCTATTTACCGTGTCACCATATATTCGCCTTTCGTGTAGCTCGCAGCCGCGACTCTTAACGGCGTTGCATCTTTGAGTGATGATTAAAGCACCATCAAAGTTCACGGAGACGTGCTTCAAAGGTTAAACAATGCTGTTGTGTACGGAAAACGCGCAAAGTCGGTTCGCGAGTGTTCGCTCAAAGCAACGTTTAAATTATAAAACGAAATTGAGAAGGAAAAACGTAGGTATAGTAGCAATATAGAAACGCATCGAATCTATATCGGTTGGTAAAAAAATATTGTTGCGTATGGACAAATTGTATATCCTATTAATAAAGAGAAACTCGAGTAAGATTTTTAAAATACAAAAAACTATTTTTATTTTTGTTATTTTTTTATAATATTTGATATATCACTTCACTGAATCTTAAAAGTTCATAATACTATTGAATTTAAAGAAAAAACACTTATTAGAAATCTAATATTATCAAAATATTATAACAAGTGCATTGGTCATCTTATCAAACTTTTAAAGAAACGATGGCCATGGTATTATGGAACAGTTGGCTATACGCGTTTTATGTTGAAAATCAATGTAACATTTTCTACAGTGATAAATAAAACTTATAATTGTATATAAACACGTATATGTATATACTTAAATATAATATAATTATATATGACTGATTATATATGACTATGCTTAGTTATAATTATAATATTGCAATAGTAACATAAAAATTGAAATCTGATATTGCAATAATAAAAACATAACAATTATAATTTTTTTCAAGTAAGAAAATGAAAGAAATTCCTATAATTTAAAAAAAAAATAATGTATGAAAAAATAAAGTGGACATTCTTGCTGGATTTGTAAGAAAAAATTGATCATAGCGTATTTAAATAAGTAGTGAAAAAAAAGTACAAATTATAAGCCATGTTACAATCTAAGCTCCTTTATTATATACGTAACGTTGATTACGGTAGCTTAACTGTAATTTATTGGACGTTGTAGCAGCTTTTAGAGAACACATGCAAAACTTTGCAGGTAATCAAAAGTAAAAGTATTATATAATATTTAAAATAAGATTATTTCGAATAAGTAATATTATTAATAAGTAATATTAATAATAAGTAATATTAGTAATAATTATTGTAAATATCGATTATCTTTTAAAATGACTTTAAGAATGCACTATTTAGCAATTATTGGAGAAATTACAGACTATGGCCATAATATCCCCAATTTACCCAGATACTCGAACATATGACTATGGCGACGACTGTAAGCTATTGCTCATTTAACAGTTTTCAAATGACCTATAACCGCACCGTTATCGACCATTCGAGAACTATCGGTGCACGATAACTTACAGTCATCATGTTATTATTTTCGAGATATATATTTTTTAGAATGCTCTCTCCTTTCGACCTCGCACCATCGCGTCGACTACAACGCTGGTAATAGAAACGCGACAAGAACGGCTTTTTCGATTTATGCCGCGCAGACCGCCGGCTACGACCACGATGTACACGATAATAAAATCGCAATCGCTCGTTTCAACCGCCCCGAATCGATGTTTGCGTGTAATCAAATTCCGCCGCTCGGCGACGGTAATTGCGACGGTAAAACTAATTTCGAGCTTTTCGACGAGATGGTGGTACATGTATCGCGGAAATGCTCGTGATTACGGGATCCACGGAACTCTCGTGAAAGAGGGATCGATAGAATCTGCGATAATACGCGCGAAACCATATCATCGCCGACCGATAATAGTAGTATTGACGTCTAATTATGAATGCTAGTGATGTTGCGAATTGAGCAGATTAATTAACCTATCCAAACCCATTGCTGGCTCTACATTTCATTATTACGCTATCAATTATCACTCTATTCCAACGTCTTAAATACTTTACAAAGAACAAATTTTTGCACTTAAAATACAATGATGAAAACAAAACGATTATGTTGTGAGCGGAGTGTCCTATAAAACTGAGTCTTTCATATGACGAATGGCATTGGCCAATCTGACCTTAAAAAAAAGGGGGAGAAACGTAAAAAGAGGGAGAAGGTTCGTGCATAGACCACTGGTCCTGATGGTCAGTAAAAAAGTAAGCAGTGCGAATGGCAGATTCGAACGGGTAAAGTTGCACGACGGTCGTCGTGGAGAGAGCTTGCGGAAGTTGCTTGGCCGCCTCTTCGATCACGTTACGCGAACGCAAACAGGGATGTAGGGGAAAACCGGCTCCGTTTATATTCCATTCGGACGAGAAGCGATGCCAGCGAAAACTTGCTTTTATCGATGATATCCTTCCGTCTAAGGGACCCGACCTCGGTCCAAATGGTTCGCGAGAAAAAAGCGTCAAATCCGTTCAAACTCATAGTCGTTCAATCTGGTGAACTTTTTTAGCGAAAGTTTCCATCGTAAAAATTGTTTTTTCCATGTGGAAACCAATCGCGATTGTAGTAGAGATAATCGTGATATCGGGATTTTGATCTTTGCTTAAAAATATACGATTCGCTGTCCCAAAAGTGGCATGTATAAAGTTGAAGCAAGCGAATAAATTGTTAACAAAGGAATGAGCAAATTCTACATTCATTTTAATCAGTGTAAAAATTGCGAACGATGACTATAACACTTGTCGCAATCCTATCTGAAAAAGTGCATTGCATCGATACTCGATTTCTCCAAGTTATGGTTGTCGCTTTTCCGCGATGCCGATTGACTTTCTCGCTGCGCTAACTTTGTGAGCGACTGTCATCGAAGAGATTGGGTATTCTAACTACGAGTACGTACGTGTATTGAGATATTAATAATTTTTCTTTGATCCTGCGCAGGACATTTACGAAACATTAAAAAGTAATACGAAAATTGATTTCTGACTCACCGATCCGATGCGCAACGAACGGAGTTAATCAGCCACGAAGCTACGGTGATTACTGTAACAAACAAACATAAGATTTAAAAATTAAAACTACGCTTGAAATCGATAAGTTTAAAAGTTGTTTCTTATACACCCGGAGAAAAGTTTCTTTGAGTGAAAAAAATATTTGTTTGCTTCAAAGAAATTTATACACCGTTATATGATTGAAAAAAAGTTTCTTTGACTCGAAGACATTTTTTGATTGTTTCTTTTATTAGAATTAAAGAAACAATTGGATTGTGCAACGCAAATTTTTTTTAATGAAAGAAATATATTTTCAAAACCAGAACAACTAAATTATTTTTTACATTTCTGTTAATATTTTCTTTGAATTAAATAATTATTTATTTAAATGAAACAATTAATTTTAACAAATATAATTTAAAAACATATCTCTAAATATAATTTATTAACTTTTAAAAAGGTTAATAAGTCATTTGTTGAAATCAAATTTCTATTTTCCACAAAGGTATTTTTATTTCAACAAAAAAAGCAAGTGATTCACTAGGGCTGCGTTCAGATTTCCCACCCGGGTGCACCCAGACATTATTCTATCCTTGTTTAACATTTGGTAAACAACAAAGATAAAACGACATCTGGGTGCACCCGGGTGGGGAATCTGAACGCAGCCTAGGATGCTATATCACTAGCAGGTGTAGACAAGGCACTTAGACGTGAGGAGAGAAGAAGTACTCATTGCCAACGTCAAGCATTCTAGACGAATCAAGAAATGAGAGCCAGCCTCTCGACACGAGCGGGACTGCCAAGACTAAGTTTTGATCAAAAGTCAGAGTAAACGAGATTCACTACTAGCTCCAACCCCAGATCCAAAGAATCCAAAAGAGGTATCAAGGATCTAAGAGAGACATAGTGGACGAGACCAAGAGAAATGTGCGAATCTAAGACAACCGATCCGAATCCGACCTTACCGCTTAGGACCGAACCGATCGCCAGAGACAGAGCGTGTAAGCCTCGCACAACCAGACAGCTGCGTAACATGCACACAGGGAAAACATGCCATAACGCAGCCCGGCATTGCCTCGTGCACGGGCACTCGGTATGAGACGTCGTGATGCGCTGTAACCATCATGCGCAACGCTCCAATGAAGAGATATCTACTACCAAGTAGCGAGGGTGCGATTCGCGGCCTTCGAACAAGGAGTCTGTCAATTGGGAGTTATGAAAAAAATCTATTTAGTCCAATAAATATTTAATACTCCCGGAATAAACGTGCGACGTGGCGGACCGACTGCGGTTCGTTTATTTTATCACAAGTCAGGGGCGATGGATGTTGTTCTCTTCTCGTCGCTCTCCATCTCGAGAGATATCTGTAATACATACCATATCTAGTGGTTAGATAGCCTAGATATGTTATAAACTCTCATATGTTGTGTATATTCCAACTCGCCTTAAGGTGAGTAGCCCCTGTTTTGTCTAGTCTTATTTAAAAAGATAGTGTGATGCCACAGGAAGCAACTTGAGATGCTATTTGCCGGCTAGTCCTCAACGAAATTCCAATCGAATTTAATTAATCTTTGTCTAGTGAAATAAATAAAAAATATTGCGTAGCAAATTTTCATTATCAAATACTTATCGCGTACTTTTATATATTCGAACGTTTATTACAATTACACATATTTAAATTTTCATCAAATAAGTAGAGTGTAAAAGTCTTTAAAGGTATATACGTCATATAATGTTATTAAAATAAAAATAAAATCCCAAATCTTACATACAAATCTCTTTTCCAATATATTGTTTGGTTTCGTTCTATTTTGGAGAAAGCAAAGAACACCGATAAATCTGTATTCATGAATCTCTGCATTTTGCTTACTCCCACTGTATGTATACAGTCCCTTTCCCTACGCTCGTGTCTCTATCTACCGACTCGACCTCGAATGGGCGACCGAGGAATAACCAGTTTACATTCCGTCGCCGTGACGCGTGAGAACGAGAGAAGAAGCCGACCCCGGGCGCCATTCCTCGATGATGGTATTCGACGGAGGTGTAACACGGTTTCGACGGACGCAACGGAAACACGGAGAGCGACATTTGGAGAGCTATCGAAAGTGCGGGTCCGACCCGGACTAGTCGAGGCGTTTCCCATTGGGGCGGAAGAAGAACGCGACGATTTGCATTTACCGTATTCCTCCCCCGAGCGTAGAATCAATTTACTCCCAGTGGGATGTACTAGAGCGACCCACTTTCGGCAAACATAGCCGGCATGAGTATCATAATTCGTGATGCGACTCCCTGTTTTTACCGACGAGTTTACTCGTAAGTTCGGTACGTTACAGCGCTTTGCTACATTACTCTTCTAAAATATTTCATTCGAGATTAGTAAATATCACAAGCAGTAGCATAATATATACGTCACTATTATCCATAATATACAGAGTAATTATACAATCTATTCCCACCCTCTATATTTCGGAAACGGCTCAACATTGCGCAAAATTATAAATATCTATTTGATCATTCCGAAAGATTACTCCGAAGAGGGTTGAAGGAGTAGAGTAGCTCCTCGAAATAATCGGACGTGTATTTCGCGATTTTTCATAATTTTGAATCATTTTCGAAACGTAGAGAATGGAAACGTACTTTATAGACATTCTATTTAAATCACTAAAAATGATAATCGATCGTGATAGTGACATTTTCGGAAGACCCAATTCAACTTCGTGAGTTTAATTCCAACTTTAATCGACGTGTTTACCGTATTTCTATCTGGATAGAGAGGAACATAAAACAGAGCCACAATCGCGAAATTACACCTCTCTAGACGTACTCTTTTGGAGAGATTGAAAAGCTCAGATTTCCAGAAAGAGGGCAACGAGATGGAGGACGCTACGAGAGAAGTTGCCGACGAGACGGTTGCGAGAATGACCGAACGTAAAGATTCATTTCGCAAATCAGATCAAGCTTAGTTCGTTCGTAGCGCGAGAAACAGATCTTCGTTTCCTACGGCGCTTTTCATTCGACTCGTCCACCGTGTGTCAACCGTGGTCGCTCGTTCTAGTCGATCGTGCGTTTCCCCGTTTCACTGTCTATTTGCATCGAGTTGCTGTATTCGGCAAACACATACATCACCGTGATCGGGTCGCTTAAACGCAATTTAGCATCTCGTCTCATGCGCGATCGTCCACCGTATTCGTAAAGCAGGAAGTGCACTGTATCCCTTAAGTTCGATGCAGTTCAATCAACGCTTACAAAGGATGATCGGTTTGAATTCACTGTTTCAACCCGCATTGATTCTTCCAATATTTTAAAACGTTCTTTGCGAAAGACTTACTTGTCGTAAGTTTAGCAACGTCCAACGAAAAAATAATGTATTATAATTTTGCGTTTCCCGATATTTATATAAATTTAAAAAGTTTAATACATAATATAAAATAAAAATTAAGTAAACTCGCTCGCTTGTTCGATAATTAACGAGGGAAGGAGAGAATAAAAATCCGCGAGAGAGACAAACATGTAAATCACATTCGGTTGCATTTATCTTAAGTTCGAAGTGAATGCGACGAGAAAAGTACGGGATTGAATCGATGCAACGGACAGTGTACCATTTGTTATCGCGTATAGCGCACGTTTTCCAAGACCGAGATGTAAACCGAACTGGATCGACCGGATCGAACTGACCGGATGCAGTTTGCACCTTGCTGAAACCGCAGCAGGAAGGAAGGAACGCGCATTCACGATTGTGCTTTATTTAGGTCAAGCATCGGGAGCGAGTGTATTCTACGCGCTCGACAAATACGGATTCTGAATGTGTAGCTCTCGCACGAATGACGCATATATTGGCGATGTATTCGATCGAATCGATCGATTGTAATAGGTAAATCGAGAAAGCGGATAAAGGTCTTACAGGTCCAATGTACCTTAGAAATACACTGCTAAATGCAAGCTCAAATTTTAGAGAGGATGAAAAACGTATTTAATTTAAGAAAAAAGAATCTATTAGAAAGAATTTGTTCTTTTTTCTCTATAAATTTGACTGTTCTTTTTTTTTGTACAAAGGAGTTTAATCGCGTAATTATTGGAAGCTTTAAAGCTATCGACAATTTAAATTCCTCGAAATCTTCTATTTAATTTTTGCAATTTTTCATGAAAAAGATATGTAATCATAACTCAATTATCGATTTTTTTTTTCACTTTTGTATTCTACAGGTATAGAATAGAATTGATTCTTTCTAATACATTATAGCTTTTCTGTAATTTTAGAATTCCATTCACGTTTATTCATCAGACCCATGAAACGTTATTACATTAATCCGAATCCAAAATGTCCCAATTTCAAACGCGTCGCACGAGAAGCAAAGACAAAATCGATTTCTCGAGACGATGCTCTTCGCGAATGCTTCTTGAACGACGCTTCAAGACGTCCAACTTATCCTAGTTTACATTTTACTCCCGTCGTCTATCGACATCTTTTATTCATCTGAGCACCCGTGTCGCAAAATCGCGTGACAAACTTCTTTAATAAAGTTTCAAATGAGAACGTTACGCGGGACATCGCCTTTTGCTCCCTCTTCTCCTCTTCCTCTCTCAAGTTACCCTATTATCGAAACGATTTCCACATACGAAATTTAAAAATATTTTTTTCTTTATTTATCAGTAATTATATATACTTGTATATTTAATGCGATTAAACAATTTTCACCTTTTGTTACAAAAATAAAAGGCGTTTTAATAATCAGACTACTAAATATAAAGATACAATTATCCTCTTATAAACAATTATTATGTCAATGCTGTATAAGCTAGCTCTATATACTTAAAAAAAAAAAGTCATTTACGATTTCTATGAAATTTTATTTTAAAGTGAATTCTATGCAATTAAGATTTTAATCAATCTTGATCAAAGTCTATATACAATCTTTAATTTTTTATTTTGCTCATGCCTGATGATTCCGAAACTTCAATTTTGATATTTTCCATATTTTCGGTGACATCCATTGCCTCTTCTCGCCGAGGTTCCACAGAATTTTCAAAGAGATTGATTTTAATTTTTATTAAAGATTATATCTAGATTATGATTTTGCATCATGATTAATTGATTAATTGATTAAATGATTTATGGTTACGTGTGTTAACGATTACTTAAAAATTAGCTAAAGAGTACAAAGTGTCCCTCGATCGACGATGGCCTCTTGTCAACCTTCTCGTCCAACTCTTTGAAAGAATACAAACAATGATTATGACTGGTTAAAGAAATGGCGATATCCCACTTCCTCTCCCCCCCCCTCCCTCTGACGTTATTAAACCTTTTGCATTTATTTAAAATATTTATTCGAGATCGTAAGATGAGGATGCGAGTGGATCGAGAATTTTGGAAACTCTTTGAAGGATTTGACCAAGCCTTGGAGGTTTATCGTCTGTCGAGGTCGGCTTTCATTCGCGGTTAACCAATATTAAAGCGTTTCACGTATATTCGTGATATCGATTAGTTCATAGGCGCCACTTTTACTATCCCTTTCCCTCCCTGATAAGCGATATTATCGACAGGGGAACAAATTCGAAGATTAGGAAAATGTACGTATACAAATGACTGAATTTATTTACCTTGGGAAACCCACGGACGCGAAGTGGAGCTGGGGAAGTGCAAATCCAATGTCCTTTCGGTATGCTGAAAATGATAATGAAATAGATAATAGTGTTAATTGTAGAAAAATATATAGAATTGATATAAATTTAAAAAAATGGAAAAATTATTAAATGGATATAAAAGTATGTGTGAGCGAAGTAATTTGGATTAATGAGATATACGAGTAAAAAAAAATGTATAAAAATATTAACCATATCATTGCGCATTTGAACAGTTGAAAATTTTAAAATAAATAGAAACATAAAGCATATATTGGACGAGCGAGCTTAGAGGTGGAAAAATAAAAGGAACAAGGGAAGAAGGAAGGCAGGCGACAAGGATGCGAAATATAACGAAGTGCCGTAGACTTAAAAATAAACGTCGGAAGGTTTTAAAGTCGAAATCCGGATTCAGAGAGAAATCCGGAAGAAAGAGCTTCGCGGCGTAGAGGAAGGAGAAAGCGCAAACGTAGGGACAAAGATAGAGGGAATGTCTCGGTACCGTTAACCACTCGGAAGGGGTTAACCGTCGTCCCCGGGTATCATCCGTTGCACAAAAGCCGTAAAGCACGCTGCCCGGTTATTTCGGTCAATCCTCGAGGAGGAGGAGGAGACCGCCCAGAAAATATTCACATCGATCTACCGGTTGACCTCTCTCTCTTTCTCTCTCTTCTCCTATTTCTCCCCCATAATACGTGCACACTCACACGTAGCGAGAACAGGCCGCCGTTGCCGCCGCACCGTTCGTCGTCGCAGTAACAGATACCGGATACTCTCTCTATATGAAGCGCCTCAAAGTGCTCTTTCGAAAGCAGGCACAGAGGCCAGGTCAACCGCATCGCTCTTCAACACCACAAAAGGACAGAAAACGGACCGTTCGCTCCTTCGTCTATCCGTCCGAACGTAAACTATAAATATCCAAACGCATGGACATTTTTGGTCGGCATTTTTCGGCATTATAAATAAATTCCCGATGTGTGTGTATGTGCACGCGTAATCGCGGCACAATTCACCCTCCGTGACGGACTATTATCGGACGAGCGCGGATGGTATAAAAGGGTAGCGGGCGTCCGATAGAGACTTCCGAGGATAATTCCTGCCCGCCGGGATCACTGCGTGTAATTCTGCATAATTCTCCCGACAGATGCGAGCCCCTGATTCAACTTCCCATAACGACCTCGTTGTGTATGTCTATTCCCTAGACGAGGGATAGTCGCTCGTTCTAAGCCACGACGCGCGGCGCGGCGCAATCTTGCCGCTTCGATTCCCGAATTTGAATTTCGAATGTGAACTTGGGGAGAAAATGAACAACAAGTTTATTGCGATCCTTTCCGATAGCGTATGACAGACTACGTTTGTACGAATATGCAAAAATTTTTATTGCGATTATATCACCTCTAACTAAAAATGTTAAAAGATGTTCCTGTAGGTGATGTGCATTTTCGAATCGTGAAAAAAAGCTATATGTGGGGCATTCTACGTGAAAGGGGTCCACCTGATTATATCAATTTCTAAAAATCTGAAAAAATTCTCAAAAATACTTCAATACATGTAGAATATTGCACCATGAAGTAAATTTTGGGATTAAGAGCAAATAAAAAAATAGTTGTGAAGTCTTTTCGTTTTATTGCGAAGTAAATAAGTCTAAAGAATATATTACTATTTTTTATTTTATAGTTATTTGTTAAAAATATATTATTTACATAATATTAAATAATTGACCAGTAAAAATTGATATTATCTAGCTTTTGGCTGAAAATATAATTTTGTAATGGAAAAAATATTCGTTTTCGAGAGGATCTCACTGCAAATCCAAAATTTGATTTATGATACAATATTCTACTATTGAAGTATTTTTTCAGATTTTAAAAAATGGATATAACTGTTTATTTTTTTATTTAAAACTAAAAACTTTATTTTTTCAATACTGTTAAATTTTTCTCACTAAAGTTAACGTTTTTATCTGAAAGTATGGAAAAAATCCTTAAAAAATCATGTCTCTAAAAATGTTTTAATTTTAGCTACAAACGTTAAAAAAAAGAAAAATTTCTTTTCTTAATTTAAACGATAGCCTTCAATATCTTTGATGCAAAGCCTGTAATACTTGTCTTTTTATCATCAACCTTATGTCCACTAACATGTTTTCATTATCATTGTAAAAATTTCAAACAATTTGTTTTTAGATGGACCCCTTTCACGTGAAATGTTCCATGCGTATTTTTAAGTCTATCGTAATACATCATAAATTGTTAATTACGTAAATATTATTAATAATTTAAAAATCGCAAAGGTGTTTACTGGAACAAAATGTACGAGCTATCAGAAAATAGACTTTGTTATCCAAACGCGGCGTTTATGGCAGGTTAGGTAAGTTCTTTCTCGCAGAATATTCGAGATAAAAAGATATAGAGAGGATTAGCTTTGTTGTTTTTATAGTGCGCTGACGGTAATGAATGTTGCCTTTTCGTTTTGCAAACACGTAGCTAGATCCTCTGTGATGATATGAATAATAAGATTCAGTATTACGACGTTTTGCGTTAAAAGGCAGAGCCCTATCCTGCCAGCGTCATTGTACTTTTTATAAGCTAACGCGTGGCTGAAGAATCGCAAAAAACAAGACGCGTCGAGCCAGGAGACATTTACATGAAAGAAACGTAAAATTCTGGGTCGCGACGGAATCTCATCTTTAAATCTTTAGATTTAATCCGATGCACGAGAGACCGAGTTGCCTTCTGCATGCGTCGGCATGCTAAATTGTCGCCCCGAAGCGCGACGTAACAAATATCTGTTATTTACATAAAGCACACATAAAGTCATGAGACGCGCGATACAGAATTCGGATTCTCAACTTTAATGCGGAGAAAAGTCGCGCGACGAAGGCGGCTCGACCGCCTGGCACTGAGAAATCATAACATATCGCTGAGAAGTATTCCGCGATAACTGTCTGACATTTGCATGAAATAAGGATTCTAAGCGTTAGACGTAACTCCGCGTACTCGGATTCGTGAATTTAATCCGAGCAAGAGTTACGCGCTCTCATTTGCTAAGGGAGAAAGAGAGAGAGAGAGAGAAAAACACGAAATATTTCTCCCTCTTACTCTCGTGTAATGTAATATTTAATTACACACCGTAACTTATTGCGGCACCTAACTGTTCTCTTCCGCTGGCAAAATAGTCCTGTTAATAAGTCACTTTTACATGTGAACATAGTCTGTTATACCTAAAAGTCCTATTCCTAGTCCTTCTTCCTGCTTCCCCTCTCTTTCGCATAAATGCACTCCCCATAGCCTGGGATAAAGAATTTCTCGTATTAAAAAAAATGACATTTATATTTTTCAGAGCCAAAAACCGAGATTCTGGGTGCGCCAGAGTTGTTCATCAATCGAGGTAGCACTATCAATCTCACATGCGTCGTCCTGCAGAGTCCAGAACCACCTGCCTATATTTTCTGGAATCACAACGATGCGGTAAGTTGGATTCTTTCTCCCGGTCCATTATTATTCTCGTCTCCATGGTAAGCCAGCGCCCCGCTATGAGAACCGATATTTGGGAAACACTTCGAGCTCAAGCACGAAGTTTACGCGCAACGAATAATGCGCAAACGACGCTGCAATATCACACGATTAGCGAGACCTAGATTTATTACCGACGCGCGCGATTCTGGCCAACGTTGACTTTGCGCACGGATAATTAATGATGATCCTACTTCCCGAGATATATTCTAATATCACGGAAGGCAACGCGTCGAATAAGTTTCTACCTCGCCGCCGCGAGATGAAATTTTCAGCACCGGCTGAAACTTCCGTCTTTCTTCGTCATGTTTATTGCGTACACAGTTGTTCGAGATTATTATTGTCGCTGCTACTGTCGTTGTTATTACATTCTGGAAAATTTTACGTCATTTACTTTCTACAAACGGCAATTTGAAAATACATGACTAACTTCGTGATTTATGTGCGTTTCAGATAAGAAAAACTTGCATTTTCTTCTAGAAAATTGACAAAATTATAATTCCAATTTTTAATTATAAGAACATTTCTTTGCGTGGAAAGATGGGAATTTTATTAATGTCTAGAAAAAAAGTTGATATATACAAAAAAAAGCACAGAAAATATTTTAGGACTAATTATAAAAATTTTAATGCAAAATAGAAAGTTTATATCTTGTTATATTTTAAATCATTTTTAAATTAAGTATAGAGGAAATGATAGAAATCTTATAAAACAAAGTAAAACTCGTTTGTAAAAAAGAAATAGATCACTCTTTCCATCTGTATAATTTCGAGAACCGATGACAATACGAATACCATAAATTCCGAATGGGTTATCTAAGATGAAATCTGCCTCTCGCGAATTTCGGCACAGGTAATAGCAACGAAGAGATGCGTGATAAATGGTCGTATAGGCATCAGCAAAGGTCGTTCCTAATTAGATACTTCGCGTGGAACTCCAGGAAGTCGAACAGTTCCGATTAGAGCACTGATAGGAGACGATAGGCACACTTAACCACCTGCTGTCATACAAGAATGTTGAGCAGCTTGAAATGTTTCCGTAGCTAACAATTAATCGAACGGTATTTGCATCTTTCGAGGCGAAGCACCTATCTTCTCTCATGAGTAATTTCGACTGAAATATTTTCATCAGAATCTCGATCAAAGAGAAAGGAAAAGAACAAACATAATATTTGCTAGTTTATGATTTAAAAAACACGCAGAATATTATATGTGTATAGGTACTTATTTATTTATTAAACTAACGAAAAACATGTTTTAAAAACTCGAATTTTTAGATTTTTAAAATGTGCTCTGCATAGATATGCAAATATTCTTCTTTGTAATCTTTTTTTTTTTCTAAAAAAAGAAATTTTCAAATATTTTTGTTTAAAATAACGCACTAGTGATATGAAAACAAAGTAGGGATTAATTATTAGACTAAAAAAAGATTTAATAACTTTGTAATATATATTTGTAACGAAATATCTTAAGGCATCCCTCATTGAAAACTTGGGATTTCTACGATATATCTTTGAAACTAGCTTTTAACGCGATAACAAAGTTTTTCTGGCGCGCGAATTAAGTATGTGAGCGCGCACAAAAGGGGATCATAAAACATTCCGACGGTGGGTGGCGGCGACTGTTTGCGAACGGCTGACCGGCCAATAAATTTTAATAATGTCCTGGTTGGTTGGCCCACCGCTAAATCGTGAGAGTCGCGGCAAAATTGGTAACGGCACTCAGGAGGTTCCATTAGGCGCATTAAGCCCTGACCGAGAGCTTTGGGACTCGCCTGGGTACGTAGAAACAACGTTCACTCGCGAGCCTTAAAGAGGACTCCGTCGTGCGTGACTAACGCGTGCAGCCTCGAAGGGTTCTGGACCGTAAATGAGCCGGATGGGATTCCCTAATTCCTCGGAATATCATTCCGTTAGTCCCTTCGTCCTCTCGCCTCTGAGCTGCGAGCTAAAGCATACAAGATATTGATAATACCCCGTGCGATTAACGAGACCCAGATTTATCAGCGTCGCACACGTAAGATAGGAGTAACGTTGACTTCGTGCATAGATAATTAATACGATAATCCTGCTTTCCGGGAATATTTCCTGTCGAGCTATCTTGGCAGAAACATCCCTTCGTACATGTAGACACGTCTCTTATCTTAGGATATCGACGGTGCATAGATGGAACAAATTCAAAAGCGTTATACTACATTGTGTTCCCTAATTGAAATAATATCGTTATCGAAATGGCTTTGCGCGAGAATCCTTTTACGAGTACACTTTCGTTTTATCTTGACTACTTTTCACTTTGCACTCGGAGGATTACGCGTGTGGATTTTCGCGCGAGAGCTTGCTTAGTCCAACGGACCGAGGTGCGTCTCTTGGATCATCCTCTTTAAATATTTCGTCAAGGCATTCGATACTTTTGGCAAAGAGACCTCACAGGAGATTGCACGAGGGGATTGCATGAGATGGATTAAAACCCTAGGTGAAATAGCCGCGCTAGTCATATCATCGGTAATCGCGCTCATAATGATTTATATGCTCGTGGAGGATGCTATGATCGCCTTCGAATGTGATAAAGCTGCTCCGATCGGTCGCTACGACCGATAAGGACCGAGAGGAACAACCTCCAGCAACCCTCAGCAACCCCCAAGAATCATCTCGAGGGAACTGACTGAAATTCTCCTCCAATAATAAAGTCGCCCCGATCGATCCACCGCGACGCGAAACATTTTCCGGCCGCAAGGAATCCACCGGAGCCACCCGGGCGCGTTTGCTTTTACGCTCCGATACACCTTATCCCTTTGATTTTGATTGAATTTCATGCCCGCGTCTGTTGCGGCGACCGCACCCCGAAGCAACGCGCCGTCGCTTGTCGATGCGCGCGACAAGCGATACGATATTGAAATACCTCCGTGTCTTAAAGATGTTCCTAAAGTATCTTAAAACACGCGAAAAATTATATTTTGACGTTACGCTCAAAATCAGTGACGAAAAAGATTCTTTGACAATTCTTAAAGCTCCTGACACCTCAGCTGAGAACTCTGCGTTGACGGTAGCGACATTCCGTCGCGGACAAAATTAGAACTAACAAACGTGAAACGTGACAGATTGACGATGAGATGTTGTCGTGCGTGTCATTTTGTTGTGTTTCATGGTGAAAATATGATTTGTCTCGTATTTATCAAATTCGTAAAAATGGAGATACCGCAAGTAAAGTTTCTTTGAATTTTATACATAAAAGCACATTTTTCAACTCCTTTCAATTCCTGTTTGAATAGGTGTCACACTTTACGTGCTTTTTACAATTATTTACTGACTGTTGAGCGAAAAAAAAAGTCTTTACCCATTTTTACAAGTGTTTTAAAGCCATCTAATTAATGGTTTTTAACCAAATTGTCTTTATTTACAAATTAGGCACGTTGGATAAGATTACGTGTCGTTTCACGCTTCTGACGTCACGACTTCAATATGGCCGCGGCGAGTAGATAGGAGCCTTAAAGGAAGTAAAGAAAAATTGATAGTTTCGTCGAAAATTTTATGTATCTGTAACATATGATTTCTTAATATTCCTAATCATAATAAAAATGCTTAATTATTATTGCACGTCGTGTATCAATTGTATACTATGATTAATCAATTTGTGTATAAGGCATTCTATGTGAAAGGGGTCCACCTAAAAATAAACTGTTTGGGATTTTTTAAATGATAATGAAAACATGTTAATGGACATGTTGTATAAGGTTGACGATAAAAAAATAATTTATATGCCTTGCATCAAAGATATTGAAGGCTATCGTTTAAATTAAGAAAAGAAATTTTTCTTTTTTTAACATTTGTAGCTAACATTTTTAGAAACTTGTTTTATTTAGGACTTTCAGATAAAAACGTTAACATTAATGAGAAAAATTTAATAGTATTGAAAAAATAATTTTTTTAGTTTTAAATAAAAAATGAACAATTATATGCATTTTTAACATCTGAAAAAATTCTCATAAATACTTCAATACATGTGGAATATCGTACTATAAAGCAAATTTTGGGATTACAATGGAATCCTCTTGAAAATATTTTTTCCAATACAAAATTATATTTTCAGCCAAAATTCTGGATAATATCACTTTTTATTGGTCAATTATTTAATACTACATAAATAATAAATTTTTAACAAATAAGTATAAAATAAAAAATAGTTGTGAAGTTTTTGCGTTTTATATTCTGTACACTTATTTATTTCGCAATAAAATGCTCGCGATATTCGTATTTAATTGTATTTATTTCTGGTTCTGTAGTACGCACATAAGTTTCATTCAGATCAGTCGAAAGTCAATTGATTTATCTCAAAGATATTCTATTACGAAATATTTAACAGAGTAACATATTCCATCTTATTTATTGTCGATCATGGAAGGCTGCCAAAAGTTGAGAGTGTGAGAAACCGATGCCGTTGCCAAATCAATTTCCGCGGTATTACGAGGGTAGGAATAAAAGCATGTTTTGCAGGTCTGCGGTTGCCGTTTTGTCTGATAAATGGCCACAGGCTATCGGAAGCGCGAGTGTTAAAATACTCGCGAACGAATTGCAATTATAATTTTAAATCAATATCGTGCAGGCCGTAGCCCGCATATATTTCTTTATCATTACCTTTATCCCCAATTTCGGACGCATAAAAGGATGACGTGATTTTCGATGGTACATAAACTTTCTCGTTTATCGTGTCAACTTTTCGAAACGGTCCGCGAAAAAGGCGTAAGCCGCGTTTCTAGACACGGAAGATTGCCCGATGTCGTCCAAACAGAGCCGTAAGGTGTGTAAGACAAACAGCAATAGATTTATGTACACTCGTAAAACTCGTTCTGTCCATCCGCAGCCATTCGCACAACACGTGGGCGTCTCATCTCCGTGCAAACATATCCGAATCTTTATTTCGTTTATTCAGGTACAAAATGAGAGAATCCCTTCGGGAGGACAAGCGCCGACCGCTTTTATTCGTAGCTGTTTTCATATATGTTACAACTCCGATGTCGAGTGCCAGCTGATGACGAAAAGTCAACAAGCACTTAACGAGTCATTGAGAACTCACTCGTGCTATATTCGTGCGTGATGCGCACCTCTAACGGGATATTTTTTCTAGTTTTTTTTTTTTGTTTTTATCGCTAAATAGATTCCTCTTACGCAACGATTTTGAAGGAATGAGAGACACGAGATAATTGACGGTTTAAAAAAGAAACGGTACGTCTTATCGCGATACGCTAGACGCTTTACATAATAATCGCCGTTAGTTAACGATTATTTAAAGCTCGTTTTCGACATTGTACACGACGCAAAAACTAAAAATCGCGTTTCAATTGGCAAAGAATTTGAAATTTTCTCGCAGTTCTTCTCGCGAAATAACATCGGTGGACAGACATTAATTATATAGAAACCGCGATTGCGTGGCTTCAAACGTTCTCTACGAGAAATCGACAGACTACACACACTGCCCAGCTCAGAAATAACGAACTTATTATTTCAACGCGAATGTGAAGAGTCGAGCATAAAATTTGAATAAATGAAAGAATAATACGTTGCTGACCTTATTTGTGGCAATGCACGGTCCCGCTTTCCCATAAATCTTTATTCGACCCACATGGAGATCCGTATTTTACTACCTGTGTCACTTATCGTCATTAGGCTGCTATAATATTTACATAATTGTTACATTCAAGTAATATTGCAAAATATACTAAAAGGGAATGGGACAATTAATAATGAGATTTCTATGAAATTTCTGCTCCTCGCTGTACGCGAGTACTTAAATAGATAAGATTTCGTCCTTGGAGTGCTCGGTGGAATAAGACGACGTAATTTTCCGGCATAAGGAAACCTAAAGTAAAATTAGGGTGAGGGATAAACGCTGAGTGTGTTGCGAGGTAAACGCAGACTCGTGTAATTTTCCGAGATACAGGCGAACGAGGGCGCGCACAGAGGCGTATACCTTCGGGGCGCCGAAAAGTATCTCCGGTATCCTACATAGTAGAGATTCTTGCTGTTGCCCAACGAATATCGAATGATACGCCTAATCGGATGGAACGATCCAGGTTGCATTCGATTAAACGGGGACGTTTCGGTCGGTCGACAGTGAAACTCACGTCACTTCGGGCGCGGTATTGAATATACCTCACGGTAAACACGTCAAGATCTCGGGGATGCGGCAACGGCATTACGACGATACCATACCGCAGAACGCGGTACGTATGTCGGTCGCGTCGCTTTTCGGTAACATTTCGCATTTGCCGCGCTTGACGTGCAGCTGGATGCTCGCCACCATCTCGAGGAACAATGAAATCCTCAAATAACAGCCGATTTCAACGTAACAAGTAGCAACTTTATTTCTCGGCGCGCGGCGCGGCGTGAAGAGATTCGCCTGAGAGAGTACCGGATTGAAGGTTGAATTTATCAAAGCAAACGAAATGGCGAATGGTGACGCGAGAAACGGCGAGAAGATAAATAGAGATATCGCTGAAAAATAAATGTTCATTGAATCATAATTTCAAGAGAGAGAGAGAGAGAGAGAGAGAGAGAGAGAGATTTAATTCTTATATGGCCTATTCTTGTCGGAATTGGAAATGTTCAGAGAGGCAAAACTAGTTACGATATATGTCGTGTGAAATGAAGCGTAGATTCACACGTAATATAACTGAGGAAGAGTGTGTGCAAAGAAAATTAAATCTAGTTGCAAATCAGGATCTAGAATAAATCAGTGACAATTTCGAAAACCAATCGTAACTTTTTTTAAAGCAATGCAAAAAGGTCGGTTGCGATATTATACGAATTGTCGCTGATTCATTTCGTTTCACATCTGTGCAATGCCTGCGAACGACATCGTCGTATTGTAATTTTGTTTAATCCACTTGTATTTTATACGCAGAAATATATATTTAAATTCATAATCTGCCTATGTCAATCGATTTATTAATGTATTAGCAAATTAATATTTTGTGCAAATTCATTAAAAACTCATACGTTTGCGCAATATGCGGCTACGAGTGTAATATGACTAGCGCATTCAACCGCTTTGTTAATAATTTCGAGACATTTTCAGCAGTCGTATAACGATAATCTACGCTATTCGATAAAGCGATTGATTTTGTCCTTTTGCCAATTTTCTACCACACGATGTACACTCGCCGCGATAAGAACTAACGGTAACGAAAGCAGACTATTAAAGCGCTAAATTAAAATGACAGAATTTGATAAATGAAGGATAAATGGAATAAGATAAGAGGAAAAATATACAAACATCACGATGGAAGGGTAAAAATACGGCGTCATAGCGGAGTGCGGAACGAAGGGTGCTGTTATCGGGATGCGCGAGGAGCGAAGGCTGATAAGACAAAAGTAAACTAAACCGTAAAGAAGCGGAAGGGAGGAAAATCATTCCAACGGGCCCAAGATGTTCCGTTGGAGTCATCCGACAATCCTGTGAAACGTCCGATTTTCAGTAAGAGTATGTAATGAGGTTGACGAAATTCCTCTTCCCCCTTCCCCCTCATCACCAATTGTCTCCTTAGCCAGTCGTACAAACTTCTACATACGTCTTTAAAACTTGAGAAAATTACGGGAATGCTAAGACGCACTAAAATTATCTGACTCGCTGAGCTGCATTCTCTCATTCTGCTGATAATATCAAATAAAGTCGTAATGAATTTATGAATTGAATGAATGTGCGCCAGCTAATCATTCTTAATTTCTTGTGAAATTTTCTATATAATTCCTATAATCGTGGCCTTTTTACATTTTGAAATTCTTTAAATAAATAAGTAAGAAGCTGTGCTAGATTATTACATTTTAATTAAATATTTAACGGGAACGAGAGTCGTCATTATAATCTTTTTGTTTCACAACCTCAATTCGTGTAATTTTATTCACTTTAAAAAGTTGGAAATTACGTTAACACATTAACACATATTAATAATTTAATGTGTCAATGTGTTATAATTAGAAATTATGTAAAACGTAATTCAACTTAAATAATAATTAAAATGTATTTGTAAAAGATAATTAAAATAATTGTCTTTTATGAGAAAGTGAAAAAGAGAAATATCATAATGAACGTTTTGTAACTGACAGAACAAAAAATGTAAATATTCAATTTAAACGTAACGTTCATGTATTCCAGATCGATTTACAGTCACGAGAGTTAATCGGTGAGTAATTGGTCGCTGTTTTAATTCAATCGTCAATGCAGAGTCAGCACTTTATACGATTAATGAACTGAAAATTGGATATTATTTATCCATCCTGATGATCGAGTAGAATTAAATAAAAATCAATTCAATTCGAAACATCGCTCGCCCGAGTAATTACAAGAACATCGTTTACAATAATAATTCACGCGTATCGCGAATGTGAGTAACGTAGAAAACTTCAACGCGGGCGCATGGAATATTCAATACATATATTCATACATCGCAAAATATTTCAAGATATGACCACGATCATCGGTTTATCGTTCGCGTATCTTACGAGAACGTTACAAGCTGTCTACGTCGGATGGATCGTAAAAGTTTAACGAATTCTTGAAACCCAAGTTTCCGTTTGTGTTAGGTAAATTTCAGAAATACAAGTTTGTCGGCGTTGTTTAATTTTGTGCTTGTGTACGAGCAACTGAAGGGACGGACGCCCTTCGAAACACTACTTTGCGAGTTACCGGCGGATTGTAAAAACCCAACGTCGAGCCCCGGTGTTTCATAGGATAAGGAAAGTTCAACTCTGCAGAGAAGCGGCAGAAGAGCGCGCGCGTTGTCTGAGAGTATGAGTGCCGAGAGCGGCATTATTGCGCCTCGTATATATCGTATACGGCCGGATTAACTATGGACTTTTGAACGAAAGTTTCGCATATTATTCTGCGTTAGACCGCAACGCGCGGTTTAGATAACGGAACGGAAGGAAGCAGCGCGGTGCTTATCAAACTCGCGGCGGCGCGGCGCGGCGCGCGGCCACTAACTTTCGTCCGATTAATCGCCCGCTTCGAGACTGCGGGGACGATGGGGATAAACAGCTCAGGCTAAACCGATATATATTCTTATCCCCGATATATATATATATATATTGTTCGATCCGCCGCGCACTAAAACACAGCAATCGGGAAAGATTAAATTATCTCTTGCGATACAACTTTTTATATTTGCTGCACACTTGATGAAAGAATTAAGCTTGAAAAAAGCGTTTCGTTCTTCTCAGAACGAAGCAATTACGGCTTACATGCAATCATTTAGATTTGCCCTTTTGCGAATGAAAGAAACCTGAGCCTACAATATAATATCAGAACTGGTTGCAGTTACTGGTGGTTACTGGAGGTTACTGACTGCAGGTTACTGGTTGCCAAGTAAATAATGGTGAAGCAAAACCGAGACCGTTTAACGTAACTTTTCCATATTACGCGTTTATTAATACATATACTAATACACAATAATTATCTATTTTAATTGTATTATTTATGATAAGAATTTTAGATTCTTCTTATTTATTGCATTATAAAGAAAACATATTTTAACAAAATTGTTCAATTTGATGTATTGGAGAAACTAGAGTTTCCTATATATAAAATATATATACGGCGTACGAGAGAATTGAACTAATGATTATTGATTATTTATTTGGAATTTCTTTTTTTATCGAGATAATTTTAAGAAAACATGAGGTCCGAATTTTTTAACAGCAAAACACATTCAAGAAGCAAATATCCAACAACACGTTGTCAAGAACGAAGCTGTACGATTCTCAATCCCTTAAGAAGGCTTACGTGCCTCTTAGACGGAGACGTACTGTCGTAAGGTTCCAGCTGCGGATTATTTATTTAAAAATCCTTTTCGGTTCTCGCAACGTTTTTCGCTTTTTATTCCTTTCATTCGCGTATACCGAACGTTGGATTCTGCCAACTTCGCGTTAAAGCGACACTCGTAAGCGTTGTCAAGTGGAACAGACATAGGATAAACACGACGTTCGTCGGGGTCTTGAGATGAGTGCACTACTAGCATTTAGTCTAGCAGTTGCATCCAATTTTCCAGCGTAAATGCGCAAGGCTTAAATAACGATCGTGAAATATTTTCATTATCCTAATGGTCCAAGTTATATTTTTTACGCGCAAGAAAAATTTATCTTTTATTAAACAACGAAATGTAAGTTAAACTTTTATAACGAAAAAAAATGCGTGCCGAGTGTTTTACTTTTGACGAGAGATAATTTCTTTTTTCATTTTCTTCAATATATATTTCCCATGTACAATATATGAAGATAAAAATGCACGCTTATATTTCAAGAAAATGGACGCAACTCAACCAATAACTCGACGAGTTAATTAAAAATGATAGAAAATTAAACAATAAGTAGAGATCCGCCAGAGAAAATTGTCCGTAGCTGGAATAATATTTATCTTAGAAAATATCCTCGGGGCATAAGTCGCCGGCGAAGTAATTTGCACCGAACGTCGAACCTTCCTCTCGTATCACCGGACGTCCCGGGGTACCGTACTTTACAACCTCTTTCCGATCGTCGATCTTGTAGAACGCGCTAAGAATTCTCGTTAAGAGAGAGAAACCTCGTATTTTTTCCACCCTCTCTCCCGCGTACTCTCCGCGAACCGAAAGGGAGTCCTTCGACGGGCTTATCTTCGCGCCTGTCTTCTTCATAGCCAATACCCATCGGGGCCGCCCAATAAAAACTGTATCCAACGTTGGCCAGCCAGTTTCTCATTCGCCCAGTTCCATCCTCGCCGCGCGCGACTTTTCTCCTTCAACCCGAGAGACGACGTCACCTTGTCTCAGCATGATCGTCCGATCTCTGTTCCAGATAATCAGCTACGACTCGAGCAGAGGCGGCGTTTCCGTGGTCACGGAGAAGGGTGACAGCACGACGAGTTTCCTCCTGGTGCAAGAAGCGAAGCCGTCGGACTCGGGACGGTACACTTGTAACCCCAGTAATGCTCAACCAAAATCGATCACCGTACACGTACTCAACGGTGAGTAATCGATGATACCGGGACAATTCGCCGCAATTTCTCAGCAGCTCGTAATTAAAAATAGTGGAAGAAAAACATTGGCTAATATCGAAAGCGTCAACTTTTAAAAAGTCTTACATAAATTCTTTGCTACGAGATCTGTCATCGCAAACTTGTTGAGAAAGAAGGATTTATCGCGCTTTTCCCCGTTTCTTCTAAATCGTTGATTACTTTGCGATTAATTTGTCGTTAGCGTCGCGCTAGCGCGCGCGACGATATACATTGCTGCAAATTTCTCCTTGAATAATTCCGCGTTATCGGAATACGAGTATAATATATCAATTAATTATCATTGATTCGCCATTGACGCGAGCACTGTTTCTCGTGACTTATACCTTAACGTAACATTAATATTCGATGGTTCTGAGATTGCGTTTGCGTTGATTCATCTGGGATTAGCGAATTCTCTTTTTGGACTGAGAGAATGCATCTCGCCAAGGAGAAACCGCGCCAATTACGGGAAATAATTAGCTAAATTGCATTCCATTTCGACTGGGCAACAAAAAGGGCAATGCGAAGGGAAGAGGGAGGGGAGGGGAGAGGAAACGGCGGGCGAGAATGCCAAGCGCCGCGAGTCTTCAGAAAATTTAAGTGTTGCCCTCTGTTTCAGGAGAGTATCCCGCGGCAATGCAGCACGGCGGTCAGGCCAAGCAACCGAGGTTGTACTCCCTTCTGCTCTGCCTGTGTCTGCTACTTTACTAATTGCTCCATTCCATCGCGCATTTTCGAAGGGAGAAATCGGAAGGCACTTACGCGCGGAGAAAAAAAAAAGAAAGAAAGAAAGAACGAATGAATGAATAAATGAGTGTGTGAAAGAGAAAAAGAGAAAGAGAGAGAGAGAGAGAGAGAGGTATTTCCGTTACGAGTTGCGCGAACATTGGCCAGGTGTCAGAGAAGCCGTGGCGAGATATACGTGCGACGATGCGCATCCGACGGGGACGCTTTTGACTGTGCACCGGAACGATGAACTCTTTTGCAAGGACGCGCCGTTTGTCGATGCAACCGAGCGACGACGGCGCGTCCGGAAAGCTATAGCGCCACACGACCACACGACGATGCTTTTAGCAATGAGACTGCGCGCAATTCGGGATTGCGAATACACGATGATACTGCACGTAAGAGACATGCATCACAGTCACGAAATTCCGATACCTAATAACCGTCGACGAACGATTGGCTTCATTACAACGACAGATTGCTTATTCGGGAATAAAAATAACTGACCTGACGGCTGCGTCTATCGAAAAACACGGATAAATACTACAATTATTGTTCATCGAATAAAACACAACTCCACGTTGTTGACAACTGAATAAAGTGCGATTGAAATTATGATACTCAATAATGTTACCGGAATCACGCTTTTTTACACATCGTTTCTCAGATTTCGTTTCAACATTCCGATGATCAGTGGCTTGATTTAAAATTTCCCTCAAGTTCTCGAAAGCATTGGAACGTAACTTTCGCTTAACTCATTTGTATTTCGCTGAAGATTCTCGAATTCCAATCGTTCGCAACTCGGAGAGACTCTCGAAACAATCGACTCTCTTCTCGGTGCGACTCTGCAAATACCTCTAGTTCGAGGAAAACGTGAGTCTTCTGGGACATGTTGTACACAACACGGACAGCAAAAGATAGAAAGAACGAACGTGTAGCACGTTTAGGCGAAAAGCGACTGAGAGAGGGAGAGAGAGGGAGAGAGAGAAGAGCATGTCGTACGTGTCGCTGGTGCTCGCCTTTCTCTCTCTCTTCCGGCGATTAATTGTGGAATGGACTCGTAGCATCTGCCGACTCGTGGACTTTTAGCTGGCAAGATTGGCGGCGAGTGCATCGAGGAGCGACGAGAGAACGGACGCGACGAATCGTTGCCATGCAACCGCGGCTTTGACCGAGTAGGTATACGCTTTGGAATCCACGCCTGTGTGACCGCCGGCCACTACGATGACGTATGTACCTCTGTGTGTACCGCGATACATCCGATTCTTCCCTGGTGGCATGCACAAGGAACCTTTTGTCGATCCTCCCAGTCTCGTGTTCCAATATTGACGCCGCATTTCCAACCACTGAGGTGAGGAGCGAACGGCGCTCGGCGTAGAAATCTCGAATTTCTACGCCAAGATCGGAAGGTATTGCGGCGCGAAGGGTTGGCGATTACCGCGTAATCGGATCGCGCGTCTCAACTCTGTTCGCTTATCGCCTTTCTTTTTCTTCCGCGCGCGCGCGCGCGCGCGCGGCATCTCGAAATCAATTAGCGGGCGATAAAAGCTTGTAGAGCGCACGCGATTATATTGATCGATGCCGGGTAGCGATTTTCGAATTATTTCTTGGATTTGTCTTGAGTAAAACACGGATCGCGGCGCTGGCTTACTACTTCACAATCGAGGAACGTCGTTGAGGCTAAAGCGGCGCAATTAGCTTACGCGAAATAGAAATTGCGCGTTATGAGATTCAACAGTAATTACGCTTCTGTTCCGCCTCCAGTTACCTCAAAAGGTAAAGAGACAAAGCAAGATTCACCGCGTATAATGATATTTGCATTAAATTCAATCGCTTTATTTGATCCCCTTTCAAAAATTCGAGGAAAATCGGAATCTTTTGCGTTACAAACGCACGAGAAAAAAAAAACATATTTATACGACGGCAATGCTACAAGAGGACTTTTATCTTTTCGAGCAATATTAATATTATAGAACTGCGATTGACAGCGGTATTTTTTTGCGAAGCAACGCGCAAGTGAAATTTATCGTGCCGTTCACGAGCTTTCATAATTTCGCCCGGCGATCATATCTTTGTCATAAAGCAAATTAAAATTTCGTAAACGCACTTCTTTCTGTCAGAATTAATAGAAATAAAGCAGCATGCGCGGAACGTCGGATGAAAATATTTTACGGCGCGGGATTAAAATGAAATCCTCTTAATTAATTCAAATATGCAGAATCTTTCTTTTTTTTCATGTATGTATTTGCATTTGTTTACGCAATCCCGCAAGCACGGATCTGCGTTGGCACAAAAAACAAGAAAAGGAAAAAAGAAAAGGAAAGAAAAAAAGAATCGCGAGATATCAAGTGAATTTATTTTCCTACTTCTCGGGAGAGCATTTCCGTAGAAGGCAGAAGATAATGAAGAAAAGTCGGTCATGCGTGCAATCCATATATAGCGTGCACGCGAGCGCACAGAATGGTGTGTACGCGGCGAGAGTAGCAACGGGAACGCATCGTCGATCGATCAAGTTGCGCGCGAAAGATGCGAGATGCGTCCGATTCAATTAGCTCTCGCAATTCTCTTTTTACAAACAATCGTCTATTTGTCTTTATGAGTGGTGCCGGGAGCTACGGGTATAATATCGAATTTCTGCGCGACGCCCTCAACATGACTCATAATTCTTGCTCGCGCTATTGCTGTCCCATTTGTTTCTTACGTTGCACGTACTTCGTCTACCTTTCGAAACACGTAAAAGCCGTTACGGAAGGATTCATTATTATTATGTTTTTTTTTTAACCTCGCGTTCTTAAATCGCATTTAAAATACCGAAATAAAATTCGTACCACTTTTTTCATTTCAAACTACTTAAAGAAGACTTTTTAAAAATCTTGCAAAAATATCGATGCGACATAACAAACTTGTTCCCGTATATCACCGAAATGCATGAACGTTTAAAAACGACCTTGTTAAAAAGTGATCTCGCGAGATTTTCTATAATTCTTTGGTTCTATCAATCTTTCCAACGGAAATCAGAAGATATGACATTTAGATATTTCTCGTCTACCGACTAGGACCGATCGGGATGCGCGCGCGAATAGCTATTATAGCCGGCGACCGATTTAAAATACATTTAGGAACTCGTAAACGACTTCTTGTTCGGGACGGCGCATAATTCAGTATGCCCGCGTTTCGCCGCCGCCTACGACGAGGGATGGCGAGAAAGGGGGGAGGGGGGGAGGGAGGTGTCGTAACTATTAATAAAACTTGAAGCTGTCGCGAACGTGAACAGGAGTAAATGGTAGCGAAAAATATGAATAATGAATGGGAAAAAAAAGTACGAATAAACGCGCCGCGCGCCCCTCGAGTCGAGAACGCGCGCGTGTGCGTGAATGCGAAAGATGAGCAATATCCGGTATCCGCGATGGAAGAACGTGATTAAAAAAGTTTTCAACGACCAGTAATACAATGGCTCGACCACACGTAAGAACGCCTCTCGTCGTCACCGGATAATCAAGTCCCTGTCCTCCAGCCTCTTACTTCTCGGGCAAAAAGATAACGACCCCTCGGCCCTTTCGGCCGGAGGTGGACGTTTAGTGGACCCTTCTCCACAGAGTTGCCTTTCTCTCTCTCTCTCTCTCTCTCTCTCTCTCTTCATTCTTCCTCCTGGCCGGAAAATCAGCCGGTTATCGAACTACACGGACGGGAAAAAAAGGTGCGAGGGTGAGACGTGAATCGAAGGAGAGAAGGGTAGTGGGCCGCGCGACGCGTCGCCTTCATTTATCAAGTTAACGCGAGGTAACGCTGCATAATGTCGGTCGAGATTCTCCAAGCGGACGACGCGCGGTGTACGCTCGGCTTCGTACTCTACACGCTTTCGCGCGTGTACGCGCTCATACACGCGGGCGTTAATCCTTCCTGTATCCCGCGCAAGCACTGGATTAACACGCGGCTGAACATCGATTGTGAGGGCATTAATTCGATGTTTCATATGGCGGAAGCTATCATCGCGAGTATATCTCAAGACGTAAAACTGCACCCGACGGAAACCAATTAGATGGCTCCAGCATTTTCACGATGACGGAAAATGGAAAGCTCGCAGAGACGCGCCATAAAACTTAACGCTATATCTTTCTTTCTTTTTTTTTTTTTTTTTGTATTCAAGCGCACCATTTTGTTGTATCGCGTCATTAACAGATGTTTACAAATGGCAATTGGCAAAGATTGGCGATAGAAGATAAAAAAAGTTTCTATTCTCGTACGTACACAGAAAAAAAATGAATATTAAATCAACAATTCATTGTTTCATATATAAGGAAGAATATAAAAATCTCTTGGAAGAATTTATAATTTTAAACAGACGTAATTTGTACATAAAGAAAATTTGTCTCTTTATTTATTAAATTTTATTAAGCGTATTACATTTATTAAATTTATTAAACTTATTAAAAATTATTAATTTAATACTAAATTTTTTTCTGTGTAGCGAAACTTTGATAAAAGCATCGTGTAGCGAAGCTTTTAGTGAAAAGGGTTAAAGATCGGGCGCGGAGGTTTTCTCGCGACTTTCCTACGCGAAGGATCCGGCTGATTTATGTGGGAACGTGATTTCGAGGCACTGTAATAATTCAAGATCGCTAGCCATCTGTACTTTTGTTGTAGAGCATCGTGTTCCTCGATACATTTTCAATCCTGGATGGAGAGGGGGGGGGGAGAGAAGGCGGGGGTCGGAAGTGAACACGGCGCTGCGCAATAGCGCAATATTAGGAGGTTCGAGGAGTGCATGCAACGCGTGCCTATCGTCGTTTCTTGGTATTTCCATCCACTTTTATTCTTTACTATAATAGCATCCGACATGAGAATGCCGTTCGTGACCGGCAAACGAGACTCTCTATATGCTCGCGCTTGGTCGGACGTGCTCGTTTTTCCTCTCGTTTCGCTTTTCCGGGACGTCCGCAGCTCCGCGTACGTGCAACCGGCTTTAATTAAAAATGAGCGGCACTTTTTCTCATATTACGTCAACGGGGTAAATGTTATTGTTTCATTTCTGATTGTTACTTCGCCGACTGTCTTCATACGAATTGTTCCTACGTAATCGTATTTCTATTCGAATGAATGAGATAATCAGAAAAATATGATCAACGTCACGTCAAATCTTATTATCTCCATGCAAACGATAATTACATAAAACTTGATTGGAAAAAAAGCAAATAATTTTAGTTCGCACAATTTCTCTCGGAATAAAAAGACAATTTTTTATGATTTTTAATTTACAAAATTGTACGTTGGTTAAAAAAAAATTGTATTTTCGACAACTTTATCGGCACAAATCAAACCAAAGAGCACAGAGCAATTTCCCCTTTACACTGAACAAAGATACGCGAGTCTAATAAAGATTAACGTGTATATTTTCCCGAGAACGTCATCATAAATACAATAATAAACGCATTGTCGAGTGAATAAGCACGGAAGAGCGAGGATCTTCCAACTTAATCTGCCACTTGAGTCAATTTACATCGCCATTTACGTTAGATACTTAGGTCCGCGAAGTACATCGTCCGACAACTACCTCTCCGAAGAGCGCGCCACTCATTAAGGCGCAAAACTAAACGTCGGTATAATTTCCGACTCCGGTTACAAGCGCAGCAGCGGGGTCGTTACCGCCGCGAATTAGAGTCGCGTTACAAAGCCGACGTAGCAAACTCCGCTCTGCGAACGACGTCGTTGCGCGTTTCCCGAACGGAACATTGGCCGAAAACGATACCGAGTCGGGAGAACTAACGAAAGGACGTCTGTCCGGAGAGAGATAAGGCCACCCTCTCGTCTGTTTCTTCATATCGCGAGTGTACTTTTGGATCGTTTACAAGACCTCTTTTATCGCGACGACAGCAATTCCGAGAGAGAGAGAGAGAGGAAAAAAAGAACGTCGAAGTGCATTCGCGCGCGTTTTGGAAAAATGTCAGTAAATTATTTTCCCTGCGATTTAAAAATAAAAACTGATATATTTACGAGCGTGTATATATTTTACGTCGCGTCGCGAAATATCCACGTGGACGCGCATCGTTTTTAAATTCGAAACGAACGCGAACGATACACGATTACGGATTAAACTTTTACCTATCCTGCGCATTCCGTATCTCTTTCGCAGCTAGAGAGCTGGATGGTTCTGTCCGTGTAACAGTTTATAAGGTTTGTACGGTAACTTTATACGGTTTTTATATCTGCAACGAGACGAAACGGCCGCTGCCAAAGCGGATTCGAGCGAAACATAGATACTCACGCGAGAACGAAATGCCTATCGGTCAAAATGCAATTTCGCGTGTAAAAAAAAAAAAAAAAACGTCGCGCGACAGGAATTCTCCGTGAATTTTTACAACTGTTTTAATTTACATCCTAAATAGTTGTATTAAAAAGCAGATTGAATCGCGCTTCGTCGCGATGCGCGTTAGTATTCAGCGACAATCGGCCGACTGCGCGCAGTAGATTCCACACCCGTGTAACACTGAATGTGAAAGTCGAGCGAAGACTCGAGAGTACACGGACTGAAATAAAAGAATGGAAAAAGAAGAAATGCGAACGTGAGGGGGGAAAAAAACGAATAATCGCGTAACAGTTAACATGGAGAGGCGTGATACGCTTAGAGCGTCGTGGCGCGCGGCCGGTGCTAGTCGTTTTTCATTCGGATAGCAGGATACGCAAATAAAAGGAACGGTGCGTGCCGTGGTTTCGTTATTCCACCCCCTCCCCCTCCCCCTCTCCCGCCTCCCGTATCAGTTGATACACGCTCGAATAAGCTCGTACCCGTGAAGGAAATTCTCCGTTTCGTCGAATCTCGATGCTCGAGAACGTAGCTCGAGCGGGAAACCTAATTATGCGAGTTTCGAAAACGATTGTCGTGCGTGAGGAAAACAAGTGGAAAAAGTCGACCGTTTGTCAGACCATTTGATGCGGCCGTTCAATATTCGATAAATCCCAATTGGCTCTCGACAGTTGCACGCGGTATTTTTTTTTCTTTTTTTCTTTTTATTTTCGATCGATCATCTTGATCCGCTATAATAATAATAATATTCCTTACAAAAGTGATGGACATTCTGCGTGAAACGAGTGAAAAAAGATTGGACTAGCCATAGTCTTTCGAATATTGAACAAATCGAATTTATCTCTTCTTCAGTCAATCATTTCGGTTCACTGTAAGATTCGTCGCCAAATGTCAATTTTTTTTTTTCCAATATCCAACAGCGACAAACTTTCAAGTTTTCCAAATATATGTGTAATAACGTTTCGATACACGTCGACCTTTCGATTCTTACGTCGAATATCATTATGACATTAAAAGCAAAATATTTGATTTTCGATCGTTATTGTATAACGACCCTTCTTTCAATCGCTATACATGCATTTGTTAATTTTTAGCATGTGCAAATTTCCAATAGCCATGCCGCGATGTGTATATTTTTCGTTCGAAAATCTGACCAGCGAAATATAAACAGAAAAATGAAAAGGGGAATACGGAAAGTCACTTTCGTTCGTTCGGCGTGGCGCAAATTAATATGCGGCGCGATCCGCCGGCGAGAAAGAGGATTTTACGTGACGATTTATAAAAAGTTAACGCACCGTGTGCGCGCTATCGAGTGCGGGACGCACGACATACGACAATGACAACGATTCGTTAACGTTTCATGTGTGTGTGAGACCACGCAAAACATTTTCTCTTCGCATTTATTCAGCTTTTTACGTTTCCCCAAATTATATTTTCATCGCCGATATTGAAGACAACAAGGACTCTTATTACGTTTAGATAATTTTATTAAATTAAAAAGATTTCAATTACCTTATGAGAATCGTTATCTCCTATATTCGTATAATAAATTTTACTAAATCGTAAAATATATCGTAATCAGAAGCGAAACTGTACTTTGCGTAAAAATCCAAGTACCTCGAGATTTTGTACAATATAAATGTTCTTGGATATTCCGAATATAATGCAATATACGATTAAAAGAGACGCGACGCAGATTTAACGCAACTTATTGTTACACGTCCCTAATGGACGGTTAATAATAGCGGAATTAATGACGAATAATCGAGCGGTTATCGTTTAATGATATTCAGTTCCGTACAATATTCGCATAATAATTATGCGCACACGCAGGTAATGGAAACCGAGTGCAGGCAGTCCCCTCAGCCTAATTTCAACGATTAAATCAATGACCACGACGCCAGGCATTGATATGCGCAATCCGTATTTTCCGCTCGTGTATTACATCTCGCTCGAACGGAATTCGTCAGTTTAATGAATTGAACGAACATTAAACGTGAAGCCATCTGGCATACGCACACAACAGACCATCTTTGTCGACGACGGACTTTCGATCGACTACTTCTCTCGTATGTAAATATGTACTTAAAAGGCTGTTTAGTTGTTTAGTTGGTCTCGACAATATGACGATTACGATGTTATCGTATTTATCACTATACTATGATTCATTTTGTACGACATGCCTGTGTATGTATTCGTGCATGCGTGCGTGCGTGCGTGCGGGCGTGTATGCAGGTGTAATCTCGATATCATTGGTGATGACGGTGAATACGATGTATTAAAAATCAAGGGAAGTAACGTGGGAATTTAGTGTGTAACGTTAGGCGTCATAAACGAAGCGTACCGAGCGCGACGAGGAAGCAACACGTCGCGATGCGCCGCACCGTAAATTACGTTGCGTGTAACGTGAAATACCGCAGGTAATTCGGTAAATCGAGCGGCGATGCGACTTAAATGCAAATGCTACTGACGTCGGCATATATGCGCCGCCACATGCGCGCCACCATGTGTCACACGTGAGACACGCGGTGACGTATTGTTTGCTGTAACATTTGCATTCTAATCGATGTAAGGAAGACGAAAAACTTCTCGCTTCTCAAATCGAACGGCGAATTTGTATGTACGTGAGCGAGGTGATTTTCGTCTCGTGTGCCCCCGTGTCTAGATCAGCGGCGGATCTGGAAGACTCTGAGCGGCCCGACCGAGAGATAGAAAAGATTTCTAAACCTTTATCATACAATTAACATTTTCATTTTTTGCACAGTCTCGGGCAAGCACAATGCGTAAATTAGTCATCAAAAATATTGAAAAAAGCGAACTTCCATTGCAATTCCGGAGGAAGAGAGAGAAATAAAGAGAGAGAGAGAGAGAGAGAGAGAGAGAGAGACAGAAACTCTGGATCCGCCAGTGGATGAAAGAGTATGCCTGTGCTAATTACATTCATAAATCTCACACGAAATTGTATGACGCGGCCACTAAAGATGGCTACGTGCCAGATCGGATAGCTTTAACGTAATCTTAAAATATTCCATGTTCCAGCGTGTGCGCGAATGTACGTACGTATGTATGAACAGAATCGAGCGGGTGATCACTTTTCCGATATTCGATTTGCCGCTCCATACCCCCGCTCTCATTAACCTTTAGCAGGCCAGACGTGAATGGAAGTGAGTTGTTTTTTAATGATCTACAATGGTGTTGTCGCGCGATAATTACAACGTTCACTTTTTCTCTTTTTTCCTCTCTATTTCTCTCTTTCTCTCTCTCTCTCTCTCTCTCTCTCTCTCTCTTTCTCTCTTTTCCTTGCATCTTTTTTCTATATTCCTGTGCACTGCTCGACATGAAAATTGCATACGGACGAACTTTGCGAATCAAACTGCCTCCAAAAATTCTTGATAGCGCGAATGCACACGACGCATCCGCGATACTCGAGCATTCGCCTCCTTCAAGTGACCACTTCTGATACAATCGTCAAAGTCTCGATATCAAATCGAAGAACTGTTGTTATAGCATTTACGTCAACCTGATTTCGAGGCAACTGCGATCGAAGAGCAAAAGCCGGATACTAAATAAATATTATTCCGACAAACTAATACCAGTAAAAAAAAAAAAAATTGGAAATTTCTTGTTGAAAAGATATCAGGTCGTTATGTAAATTTTAGACAATTGAAGATATCAAATTACTGAATGATATTTCTGAAACAATGAAATTTATTACACTTCTTTCATTGCGACTCTCAGAAAATCATTTTCAGAATTTAATTGATATTTGTCTTTTGCTCTTGAGATAAATCTAGATGAGAGAGTTATGTGGATCTTCTTACGGAGAAAAAAAAGGAACCAACCGACAATCCCTATCGGATTAACTAACAATAAAGATACTGTCGACTGATTCCTTCCTGAGTAATGCGCGCACATGTTTGTGCAACACAATATTCTGATACGCTATCGTTGAAGATATCAACAATCACACATGCGAGACTAGAATAATTCATAAAACTTTACACATTGTAAATATGTCAATATCCAAGACAAGATCTTCCGGCCAGGATGCCGGCGTCCAAGCGTGATCAATCCGGTCTGACCGAGAAAAGCTTCGTCTGGACTTACCGATCTCTCTCGCGGAAAGGAGACAGGATCGAAATTATAGCTGTGAATATGTAAGTATAAGCGGAAAAAAAAACATAACGCGCGAAAGTGCAATTTGTCTCGCATCTCGGGGGAAACCGATCGGAAAGATGGCGGAAAAAAAAGCGGGGAAACTTTAAGGCTCTCTCTTTTCTAAATCAGTTTTCAGAGATAGAGGACAAAAAGGAAGAGAGAGATAGAGATTTAGATAGAATACATCTAAAATACGTTACATGTTGTAAAAAAAAAAGAAAAGGAAAGGAAGGAGGCCACCGCCGTGCGAATCACAGAAAAGGAGATAGGGAATGAAGAGGGAAATAAAGATAGGTGAGGTTGAATCAAAGCGAACTCGCAAGTGTATAAGAAGGCGCGCGAATGGAATTGCTCGGGGAAGTTTCGAAAAAACTTGGCATTCCATTCGCGATCCCAGCCACGCGGAAATTCTCCTCAAGGTCGCACTTCTCCACCATCTCCCGGCGAATCCCCCTGGTGCGAGAGGGATAATATCGGAAGAACTTGGAATCATCGGCTGATATCGGGCGTCGTCGCACGATCAGTAGCGCGAAGAAATGCGGTGCGATTCGATTTGCGATCTAATCTGATGCAATGGCGGGCGGCAGGTACGCGGCGAAAGAGAGAGACAGAGAGAGAAAAATACTTTCTCTCGACGGATAGTTGGTTATGCGGATTTGAATTTTAGATGCGATCGCGCAGAGTTCCGTTCGTATCCGTTAATTGTGAGGAACGATCGCGCGCGAGTGTATATGAAATTAGTAATTGATTGTCGAACGATGAACGGTCCCGATAAAGTGCACGTGCTAATGAATAACGTACAATTTCAATAAAAATTCTGACGGTCGCCATACGCGCGAAATGATAGGCGTAAAATACTTTCCGAAAACAGATATTGGAAACTGATTTGAATTTCATTATATAATATATTGCCCTGTTAATTAATCGTTCCAAGTTTTAAATTTATTGCATTTAAATCTTATTTTATACATTTTAAAGAATCAAGTCTATGAAGATTTCGAAATAACTGTTATGATATTTTAAATGTATTTGTTAATTATATTCGTTCTGCTCACAACTCAATTAATATTATATTTAATAATTAATACAATAGCGCATAATTTTATACAAGAATATTTTCATATTAAATTAATACTTTTAATATAATGATACATAATTTAATTCTGTGAATTATAAAAGATAAATTTGTTTAATTTAATTTCTACTCGTGTCAGACAACAAAAAGGATAGAAAATTCGAACACTGAAATCAAGAATTATCAGCAATTTTATATTTCCAAAAAAGTCCGAGATAGATCGAGCACAGGTCGGATCGAGCACCGCATATCGGAACACTGCCAGTTCCGTGTTGGACGTTACTAATAAGTGGCCGTGTAAATATTATCGAATTACTTCGATCCACTCGTGCGAGAGTAGTTAATTAAATTAAATAAGAGACAAGAGTGATAAAATGTGTCGCGACAATGATGTTCAATGGAAAAAAAAAAAAATGGTGCCGTTTACACCCACGCGTACATACACACGCATATACTCACACACGCATATGCAAACAACAGACAGACAACACGCAGAACGTATTCGCTCGAGCGCGCGAGCGTATATCCCTCTATTAACGCGGGATACGAGAAAACTATAAAAGAGATCATCCTCGCATTCATCGATCGAATTTATGTTTCCTCGGACACGTCGCGTTGTACGCGGCGGTGTAATAAGTTTCTATCCGTTTTACATTTCTAACTCGTTGTGTTGCGTTCACATCGTACCATTTATAGATAGGCTAATATACCTAATAAGTGTTTCGTCTAGCCTACGATGTATATTGTATCTATAATCAGAAATAAATTATCGACAGAAATAAATTATCGACAGTTCTAGTGTTGCAACTACATCGCCGCAAAATTCATCTCGCCCTCTACACAACGTAAGTACAAATTATTATTTTTGTGTCGGCTTAGTTTATGTCACGAAGTGATACATTGACGTTACGTTAAAATAAAAATCGGAAAATTACCAACAGTATAGGGAATTAGTTTCCTATACGTATTATAAATACACGGAAAAAAATTTAGTGTCAAATCAACTATTTATTGTTTTATATATAAGCAAGAATATAAAATCTTCTTGGAAAAATTTATAATTTTAAACAGACGTAATTTGCTTACATGAAAAGAACAATTTACTTCACGTAAGCAAATTATGTCTGTATAAGATTATAAATTTTTCCAAAAAGATTTTATATTCTTGCTCATATATGAAACCATGAATTGTTGATTTGATATTAATTTTTTTGCGTACAAAAGAAAATATAAAAACTAATTTGCCACCAATAAAAAATTTGATATTTTTTTCTTGCAGTTTGTATTGTCGATGAAAGGCAATTTATCAAAACACAAATTTCATTAGCGATCGAAAATAAATGGAAGATAATGAAGTAAAGAATAAAAAATAATGCTTTGTGTATTTATAAATATATGAGATAGCAGATTTAATTTTTTTTTTTTACTTCGATTGATTTAATTTCAAAATACACGTGTGCACAGTAAAACATCGAAAGTTTGAATTGCTTGTAAACAACTGAGCGTTTGATCGTTGGTAAAACAATAATAATCTTACAATGTTGAACATTATCCAATCTCCGCGAAAGAATGGCAGTTGAAGTTGACGATGACGAGGACCTTCTGTATTACTTTAACCGATAGCTAACCATCGTCGGCACCCACTCGACGATCTCGCGCGCGAAAGCGAGGGAGAGCGACACCGATGAAGGATAAACGTTAGACACGCAAGACACGAATTTGCATGGACGATGCATTATCTCTACACGTGTAATGTGACATCCCTATCGCGCGATTACCGAAGGGAAAGCCCGCTCGCAATTAGACCTCCTGCGGTTTGGCCTAAGCTGATCTCAGACGATTACCTATTCCGCTTTGCTCTGTCGAGTCCCACTAAACCTTTCAATTTATTCCGGGACCGCTAATTTGTTATAGTCGCACGTGTGTATAGCGTGTGTGTAATCGCGCGTAATGCAACACGCTACCAAAGCTGCTGCCCTGCGAAAACTTTGCCGGTTAAAGTAATACAGAAGATTCCGAACAAGCCGTTTCGCTTTACATATTCATAATCTCTAGTACTTTCGAAATCTCGCGACAAAATATATTTGCGCTTATCCTTGCTATTTTGAGCGAGCTGTCGATCTCTTTGAATATTTTTGTGTTCCTCGTCATTTTCTTTTTTATTTTTTTTTTTTTTTTAAATCAGTATTCACATAAAGGTAGACGAAGACGTCAAAGTCTAAAATTTTCAACGTCTGTGTAAAATATATTTCTTGTAAGAAAGAGGTGAAAAATGTTCCATATTAAAATTTCGTATCTCGGATTTGACTGCAGAGAGGAAAGCCATTAAAATAAATGATCGTACTTCGCCAGATGTCGCGACACCGAAATACGTCTCTTCGAGACAACCGCGATTCCACATTCAGACAGCATCCCGCTATGAAAAGTAGCAATGAAGATGCATTGCGACAAACTTGCAGGAATGTGGCGCGTGTGCGGCGTATACAAATGTCGCGACCAACGCCCCACTCGGAAACTCTGGACGATTATTGTACGGGCGTGCTTGTATCACGACTTGCACGAAATCTGCGGTGTCAAATTTTAGAGAGAGAGAGAGGGAGGGGGCGGGGGCGCTTAATTCATATTTTTCTTTTAACGAAAATGTAAAAATACCAAATTATTACGGCGTGAATAAAACTGAAGAATATTCTGTGACCCAGGTTTCACAGCTGTTAATGGATAACAAAACCTTCTTCGACTTATTCTAAGTAAATTTTAATTAAACTGGATTTTAATTTACAGTTTAGTTACTGGGTTATTTAATATCGGATACTGCAAAAATTGAGAAAGAAGATGCTATGCAAATCAGAATTTTCTTCAAGAAAAAAATCGACTTTGAGTTAATCAAAGAATGTTATAACGTGGAATAATTATGGCGTATAATTATGAATTACAGATTCATCAACAAGAAAATTACGTAATCTCTTTCAGCGAAGAATACATAATGAAAGCATGCGCAAATAAACAAGCGGATTTAACAAACGGATAACTATAGAAATTGTCTTATATACGAGATAAACGAAGGAAATCAATTACGCAAATAATTTTATAACAACTTTGAAAACGCTACATATTAATTTAAGTCTATTACTGATCAATTGTAATCCGTTTAATGCTTTCCACGAATGTCACAAATGTACGTAAAATTGATAAGAATTTTCAATCTCTGTACATCAACTCTCCAATTTAAATTCACTTGTTCATCAACTCTTTATCATCCCCGCGTCGGCAAAAATATTAAAACTGAACAATACATTACAAATCTACACTATGACAACAAGTAACAGGAAAAAATAAAATGCAGCTGTTGCTTTGCATTCCTTGACCTGTCGTTGCCCTTTATAAGAGGGGAGGGAGAAAAAAGGTGCGCCGGTGATGTCAGGACTTAATGAACGCAGATAAAGTCGAAAATGAAGTTGATTGCACGACGACACATATTTGCTAGCCATCGAAAAAAATATTCGCGAGTAGACCTCTGCGTGTGCTGCCGTTTATTCAGGTATCGGTAGGCGGACGGATAAGGGGTGAGCCTGGCGCAGCGCGCGCTTTCTGTGGTATTGATTACAGCCTCCTATCCAGGTGCACAAGCAGGGTCAAATCTGCCCCTCTCTCTCTCCACCACCGTCACCTCCTCCTCCTCCTCCTCCTCTTCATCCACCCCTGCTGGCAGCTCTTCGTCCCTTTTCCTGGTCTCCCTTTCTCCACTCCCTCTCATACCTAACCCTCTCTCGCTCTATCTTTCTCTCCCTTTCTCTTCAGAGACCCGACCTCTCCTTCGTTACCAACTTCTATCTCATTTCCACTCCCTCCCCCAATCTCTCTCTCTCTCTCTCTCTCTCTCTTCTTCCATCTCTCGCCTCTCTTCGCTTCGGTCCCCTAGCTCTGGCACGCTGCCCCATCTGCGCGCGTATCGAGTGCAAAAGGGAAAGAGAAAAATATGTACATCGACACGTGACTATATAGTCACTCTCGTATCGGATAGATTCAGACGCATTCATTCGTATGTAATCGCAGATAGATTCCAGGGAGCATGTGTTTTGCACGCGACTCGTCATCGAAATAGAAACTGTGACGAGCGAACGAAAGAATGTTCCATCGCGCGTATTTTTGCGCGCACTCATCAGACCATGATGATGCTCAAACAAAAACGATGCCTAATTTCAAAAGTTCTATTAGATACTCTAATCAGCAAAAGTAAGTATGCTTCAACTACGAAGCAAACGTTATAGCTCTCGATTTCCCTTTTGTTGTCTTTTCACATTGGCATGTACATTTTTCGGCTGACAAAGCCGAGGAAGAAACAATGCGGGGCGAAGAAGCACAATTCCCGACGACTCGGCTGTTTGTCTTTCAATTGGCACATACGTTCGCGTTCATTTGTACGTACATATCGTATATACGTGTCGTATCGTACATACATGCCTCTTGGATATAGAACCTTCGATATAGAATCGATCTTCGAGCCTAGACTGCCATCGGTCGATTCATCCTCATTACGTCGTCGTTGGTATCGGTTGAATTTTCGCGGCATCGATCGTCGCCAACCAGTGTGCCTGCCAACCAGTCAGCCAGCTAGCCAAGCCGCGCCAACCGAGCGAGCGAGCGAGCGAGCGCAGCCATGCAACCTCGAGAGAGTGCATCGAGCCATCCCCAGCGCGGGACTATCGCACTAACAGCAACAACAGTCTCTCGCCTAGCCGAGCTGCTGAAGAAAGGTCCGGAGTTTTCCCCGGGAATTCCCGCGACTCGCTCGCTACCCTCGTCGTAATTAGATCGCGCCTGCCTTTTTCTCGACGGAGGCAAAAGAAACGAGTCCTCCTCCCCGGACTCGTTACGACCTACCCCAGCTCGAGGAGAGCGAGAGGCTATACGCGTCATGACGGCGATCTATATCGGTCGATTTTTCACTCGTTAGAACGCTTTTGCTCTCGAACTTGTCGTCGGTGCCTCGTAATACGTTTATGTTAATGCGGAAGTCCGTTCTCTCTTTCCCCCCCTCTCTCTCTCTCTCTCTCATAGCTGCCGCTGTTGCGGCGCGGGACGACGAATGGAAATCGAAGGGCGGACCTCGAGGTGTAGCGCCGGTATATTTACCGGGCAAATGCAATGCGCATTTCGGTGAATTATCGACGTGGACTGTGCTCTCTCGGTTAATCCTGGGAAAGTATGCTGCAAGCTCTTCATAGAATTCACGCACGTCTTCGAATCAACGTGAATCTTTGATACACATCGTTACGATAAAGTAAAAATTCGATATTCTGTACACAAGTGCCCTGAGTGAAATCTAGCGTCTCAAATATTTACGTGTTTGCCAATTGAATAATAATTTAAAAAGGGAGAGTCTGTATGTACCTCTGCGGAGAGATCTTCCTCTGTTGCGCGATCGCGATCTTTCAACGCGAAATTGCGCGTCGCGCGGCAACGTCGCGCCGTTATTACGCGATGAGAGTGCGTGTCGGCTTAATTAATGTATGGGCTAACATTGTAACACTATTGTGACTGTAAACAGATGTACTCGATCGGTGCGCGCGGTTTAGGCCTGAAAAATATGATCGCGCGCACTCGCCACGCAGCCGTCTAACGGATCGATATTACCGGCTGGCGAGCCGTTATTAAGAACTGGCATTACCGCTCGCAATTTACCGTGGCCAACCTCGAATGACTCCCAAACCAGCGCTTGTATAATGCGGGAGCCCACGGAACGAATATATTTCCGCAGGTCGCGGTGTGACGAATTATTCGCGAATAGAAATTGTTACGATTCTCCGGAGATCTTGGCGAGTGTATGGGCGTATCCTCGCCGCGCATTTAAGCGTTAAGCGTTATTATTTCATTCTCGTTTTGCTAGTAATTTTAGTGACATCTTTGCCGACAAGTCAAATTGTAAGTCGAGAGTGACACATCTCTCATCTACAAATATTATACATGTACAATAAGAATTATATTATAGATATATAGATGTGAAGCAATAAAATAACATAAGGATTTATATTGAAGATACTTTGATCTAATCAGTTGACTTTAAACCTTGTGTTGAAAAATCACGATCGTTTTTCTCCGCAGGATCCTTTTTTCAATTATTATTCGATAAATAAACATGTAAATATTTGAGATTTTACTTGCGTACAGAATATCGATTAGTAATTTGTTTATTATTTGAGCCCAAGTTACTAATCGCTCCTGCAAGAAGCTCGTGTCTCGATAAAGAAACTAATTCAATTGAACTTTTTTTCGTTGGTGATACGCGAAATTCAAGGAGAGTTTGAAGAGACCGTTTTCAATCTTACAATCGTATTTTTTTTGTTTTAAATAATTTTTATTATGTATATTCTCAAGATTGTCAAAAATATGACAGAAATATAAAATCACACGGTTAAAAATTTGTCACTGCTATAAAGAAATGTACGTGTTGAATATTGCAAATGATGAAAAAAATATCTCGCCAAATGTGAAAATAAATTTAAACGTGAATTTATAAAATGGATAATGCGATATTTCATATAATCGTCACTGAAATAGAGTAGAATGAAATAGAATAATTTTTTTCAAACTGCGGAGAATGATTGACGTAAATTATAAGTAAATGGTTACATAATTAATTGAAATGCAATTTTAGATAATCATTTATATTCATATAAATGACGGAGTAATTGAAACAAATTTGTCGCGCCATTTAATCGATTGAATTAATTAATTAATCAATGAAACACTGAAAGGCAAGGAAAAGATGGAATCGTTCCATTAGTTACATTTCTCGAATCGTAATCCGCGACAAAGGAGCGATGTATGTGACTGGAACAAATTAAACAGCGGCAGATAAAACGTAGCGTCTTCTTTTTTGCACGATCCAAACAGTCGATACAAGTAGACGTTACACGTTGGGAGAACTATTTTTATTGAACTTCACAGCACAAGCGTTTCGAATGGGCTTTTAATCGCTTGGGAGAGTGTGTGAGGAACGTATAATTAATTTTCAGAAGTTCCATCACGAAGTTTCGGCTCACGTTTCTAATTAAACCGGCGCCGAACGAAAGTATTTGAATTAGTTTTCTAAAAAGCCATTTTTTTTTACTGCAACCGCACGCGTCCGAAAATCGCCGTTCTACTCGCGTGAAAATACACGAGATATTTTGCACATGAGATAATAATGCGCTATACAGCTTCGCCACTGGTTTACCTAATAGAACAATAGTGAATGGTATCGCATACCTTGATAATGCGATATTCGAAAACACACATCATAACATGGATATCGGACAGCATATTCCAAAAATCTAACACTATTGTAATCGCAATATCACGTAATCTGTTAATAATTTTGGATAATTTACAACTTTGTATATAGTACACATATCGTGTGTCATTTGTAATTTTAAAGTACATTCGTTACCGAAGTAATTTATATTCGCGTATCACACGTGACACTTAAAAAGTTCTTTTTTTTTTTAGAAAAAACCATTTCCGTAAATTCTCTTTAAATCCAACATTTTATTTGCCGCTTTGCATATAGGTAAAGGGTTAGTAATATTTTAATGAGATACATATTATTACACTGGAAAAGAGATCTTGTACGTATGTGGCTCGAAAAGAAAGTTTTTCTTTTTTCTTTTTCTAGATTGTCATCCCTTCAAACCAGATTCACGCATATCACTAATAATTGCGCGGCAAAGTGACCAACTCTGCATCAAATCAGTTTTTCTTCTTCGCATTTTAATCCTGAATAAATTATCGTTACATCATGTAACTTGAAGGTATAATATGAGACAGCACGCACCCGCGCACAATGGAAATAAATTATTAGAGTTAAGCTCCATGATAAAGCAAAGGGAAAGAAAATTATTTCACGATAATATAAGAATTAATATCTCACTGTGCGCAACCGTAGTACCAGGTTGGATTTGTTAGAGTTAAATTCTGCGGGCACAGACATTGAGAGAATCAATAAACGCGCCGCGTTCAAATAACGGTTGTCTAAACCCCGGTTGTCTAAAAGTCCCGGAGAGATTTATACACAGGCAGGGGGGTTTACGTGGGTTTCGGCCTACCTCGAGCGAGATTCATATATTCACGATTCACGGCTAAACCGGCATTTTAAAACGCGCGGAAAAAGCCGAACGTGTGCCGCAAACAATCGATAAAAACGTTTATACTTTGAAACGGTTACGGGTCTCGGGAGTCCTATTTTTCGCATTACGAAAATCCCTATCTGAATATAAGATGTGGTCGTGCCGCGTCATAAAAGGAAACGTGATGTGTACTCGAATTCCGTTAACGACGCATAGCATTTTCGAAAATTACGTCTCGAAGCCGTGGGGCCGCGAGCGCCGAAAAGATTTAATAACGAGCCATTAATCTTACTTAAGCGGCTGTATCAAATGACAAATTTTTGGCGACGATAAAAACCTTTCCTTCCTAATCCTCAATTCGGATCATAAGCAGGGCCACTTTGTGTGCTCGTTCAACATTTAATTGCAACGAGACCGCGAGATTGCGACGTTGGAAGCAACGTAGAAGTGAAGACGGATTTTTAGTATATTCTCTATAGGTCTGTACAAAAGATCTATACGTGCAGAATCGAAATGGAAAGTATTGATAGAAATTGTACGAAACTTTATGTTTTTTAAAATATTTCAAACTCTGTTCGAGCATAAATATATTCCCAGTGCATTTTTCTAAATACTCTAAATGGTGAATGTGTGCGGTTTGCTTTATCTACGTAATTTCGTGTATTCGCTAAAAATTACACACGATGCCCGATAGTGATTGAACAATAAATAAAATTTTGTTATTAGCACAGACATAAAGCTAAAGCTTGCAATATTTAAGGTTTTTTTAGAAGAATTGAAACGATCAGCCGCCAACAATGTTGGCGAGGAGATTTATCTCCCTGGCAATACACAACGTCATCGCAGGGCGCGTAACGCGTGCGCTTAGATTCCGTCTGCACTTTAAGGCACGTCTGCTTTTCACGAAGGCCGTTGCGGTACGTACGTGTTTGCGCGTCTTCCTCCCGCTTCTCGAGTTCGTCTTTTTATCCGCGAGTCGTTCGCCCCGGGCGACCCACTTTTGAAACGGACCGTATCGCGTGAGAATGGGACGTCGTCTTGAGGGAAAGATATATTTCGTTATTATGAAAATAGCCGATCTTCAAAGAGTAAGATCGCTCCAGCCGTTTCTGGGGCGGACGGGCGGACGGATGGTAGAAACACGAGCGGACGAATTTCTGCGTGTCTTCCTCCAGAGCACACTCAAAACCAAATGCATGATTTATGTGTTCGAAATCGTTAAAGAGAAAAAAAACCCGGTATCATTAAGAATGAATGAAAGTATTCCGTGTGTGTAGTTGCAGCCAACACGAGTAAAAGGATTGCCCAAAGAGATAATTGTATAAAGATACCAATTAGATATAACACTTCAATCATGTTTCAGCTGTTTTTTTAACTTTATTATTATTATATTGAAAAATGTCATACGAGTTAAAAAAAAATTGCCCTTATTTTCAAAATAAAATATATACTTCTACAATTAAATCTAAAAGAATTAACTACCAATTTTTACCCACTAATTAGAATCAAAAATATTTTTCAAAGATTGAGGAAAACTCGCTGAAAGAAAATAATCAAATGGTCAGTAAATGTGAAGACAAAAACACTTTTTTGTCTTTTCTATCTAAAATAGCAAAATTGCATCGAGTGTTCCGCGATAATGACACGACGAAATATATTTTTCGTTCAAGAATTATATAGCTAAATTTTTCTCGAATAGTTGTGTATTTTAAAATACATTTATATTATTGTAAAATTTTTATTAAAATTAACTTTGCAAGAAATATTTCAATGTTAATTAATTTTGTTAGCAATACTTACGGGAAAAGAATTAAATTTATTAGCATATTCGTTAATTGCGACCAAACATAAATAAAGAGATACGCAAAACTTCTATACAAACAGAGAGAATTACTACTTAATAAAGCATATACATTTTCCTACGCTCACTGATTGAGTGTACTTTACTTTCCACAGAGTTCGAATATACATAACATATACTTGAAAATTTGCAGGAAAACATGCAAATATATATTTAGTATTTTTCTACGTTATTTCCGCAACATACTTTATGTATGTTATTAAAATGCCATTAGCGTTTGCATATTGTATATGTTTCTGTATAAAATTAATCTGTAGCTTGTATACGGGTCTTTATTCTGATTTAATTACATATATTATATAGAACTGTTCGCGGCAAAGCCTAGGAAAGGGAAACATAAACCATAGAATTTAATCCGCGTATGTACACGTACTTGCGTGTGCGCGCGTATGCATGCGAACGCAGACACGCGATTACTCAGAAAATATACTTCCGTAAAAAAGAATCAGCCGGCTGATTTTCGCGAGCCAGTTAACATCAAACGACCGTGTTTGTCGACGTGAATTACACGGAAAGAAACTTCTCCGCCATTCGAAAGTACTAATTAAACTGTGGGGTACACTTTAATGCTTAGCGGCGATTTTGTTTTTTATTCTTAGACCGCAAACCGTCCTCACGATGTCTCGCATTATATACTCGGTCGGTTTGCGTGCGACCATTTTAAAATTTACCTTTAATTTCACGTGGGAACGCGCGTTTGTCTTTCGGCAATAAGAAATGGCATGCATAACGTAACTTTGTGATAGTACACTGCAAAGTAATGACACGACAAACTCTTCTGTCTGTTCATTTATTTTTTAATCTCTATAAAATCTAACGAAAAAAATGTATTTAATAATCGGTAATGATAAATCGAAATCTCTATCTAACTATTAACAAAGAGAATTTATCCACTTTATCTCAATAATGATGTAAAGAAATAAGATTATTCCATATTATTAATATAATATTAATCTGATACTTAAAATTCTTTTAGATAACTTTTTCTTTAAGAAAGTGAATAAAAATCTGATATTTTTTTTTACACTTTTTTAATTTGCAACGCTTGAATATTTTACATAAACTTTTATTTTAAAAATCTAAATTCTAAGACTGTAAGAAATCTTTTTTCTCCTTTTTCTACTCGTGACGTAGACTCGCCATTCATTTACTTCTCCTGAGTCAACGAGAAGTCTCTCGTATAACAGCGTCGTATAACAGGTCGAGTGATTTCACGCTTCTTCAACTACGAACGAGACGCGAGGATAAATTAACACGGTGTAAAAAGATATTACGGAAAACGCAAAAAATATGATAAACGAAAAAATATGATAACCAAAAAAGCGACGTTGAAAATTTTGCTAGGTTGCAAGTGCGAAAATGTAATAGTACCGTTATATTTGGTGAGATAATATAGAAACGGTCCAAAAGCGGTTTCGCCAGGGGAAATTTTCGCGTACATCCACATCATTCGTATGTTTCACGAGCCTTGCATGCGAGATTGTTCTCTTGACGAATCAAATTTTTGACACCACAAAAATAGGAAAACTTTATTGCGTTCGATTGAATACGTGTCCTGTGATACTTATTCCAAATCTTACGTTACGGTAGATATATTTAAAGTAAATATTTTACGTCCGACGTTTCTCTCTTTCAACGCGCGCCAATTTTATAAAATATTTATTATTTATTATTTTTTGTTGGACACTTTAATTTCATCATCTAAACTCTATACAATATACAGTAGATATTTGTAGTAAATTCAACAGAATAAAGTGACGCAAAAATCACGGATTTCTCTGTATGTTTAAAAATTTAGGGAAACCAGAATTTTATGACATATAGTTGATATATTTATGAAACAGTAATATTGAATCAAATATTATTAGCGAAGCATTTAGAGAAATTAAACGTTAATAACCATAACGGATTCTCTCTCTCTCTCTCTCTCTCTCTCTCTCTCTCTCTCTCTCTCTTTCTATGTATATATTAATCGGATCAACTCAAAATATGGATCGGAGATATCGACACGATGATATTGACACGACATTTCAGTAACTCTCACTAATTACTACCTATCAAAGAGGGGGACAGGGTGAGGGCTCTCGTTAAAGCCACAAAGTCGACCAATGCGGATGCCAGTGTGAAATGGACAGGTCGTCAAAGCATGAGAAAAAAAGGCGAGAGGGAGAGAAAGAGAGTCAAACGTTTTCTCGTAATTATAAAAGCAAAGTGGAACTGACACGCTTGCGTGACAGTTTTATCTTCCAGCCTCTTCATCGTTCACATATCAATTTGTGATTCAAACAGTGATCACATACACACGAAAAAAGAACAATTCCTTTTTCATAGCTTCCCTTTTTTCTCTCTCCTACTTTTTGGCAACGTGTCAACTGAGTACATCAAATCTAGTCGTGTGGTATAATAAATGAAATAAAAAAATTTATCGTCATTGATAGATCGATTTAAATTTGAATGTAAATGCCTTGTGCTCTCCTCCTTATTAGCTATGACATGAATGCCGCGAGGTAACAGCGCATATCGATCAATACTTGTAATTTCATGATGAAACGTTAAATTTTTCAAAAATATGTCTTCGAGATCGATCATTAGTAAAATTATAAAAAAAACAAATTTATTGAAATTTCGTATCTCTGTTACCGTGAAGATGCTTAATGTACATTAGATTAGAACAAATTGCTTTTCTATTTTCGCATATCAAAATGTTTCCTGTATAATTTTCAGGCGAATGAGTGCGCCTGAATAGGTTACTTAAATAAGTCAACTCTCAATTTTATCATCGGAAAATCATTGAATTTAGATTGACCTGCTTTACTCAATAGCTTCAATTATTCCGCTTCATCCAATTTACTTCTTTGGATAAACATTTTTTTTTTTTTAGAGAATAAAATAAATTCTCGAAAAGTATATAATTCATAAAGAAAATGCAGCGGCGTAAGAGGGACTAGAAAATTATTATCCTATTTTTTATATAAAACTTTAATATGTGTCATTAATTAAATTCTTAAATAAGTTATTAAATACAAAAAATGAGAATCCAAAGATACAAGATGCTAAATTTATGTTTTAAATACGGAAATGGATAATAATTTTTCCATTTCAGTCAAACTCGATTTGGGTCACAATTTATTTTCGATAAAACTTTTAAGGGGTACTTTCTAGAATTCTCAAGAAAATGTCGGAACTAAGACTCTGTCTCTCTCTCTCTCTCTCTCTCTCTCTCTCTCTCTCTCTCTCTCTCTCTCTCTCTCTCTCTTCGGGAAAGAGTCAAAAGTCTGTCAATTATATCGAATTTCGAAAAATTAGATGTCTTGAGAGAAAATCAGCGAGAAGACTGTGTCTAAATATACTTAAGGATTAATCGCGGCCGTTTAAATCGAAAGGAAACGACTTCCCAATGTAAATCTAAATACTTAGCGAGTTTTCAACCGGAACGTTGAAGACTACGGCAAAGAGAAGAGTAGCGTCTCCCTTGAGGTGGGGTGTTTCTGATGCTGTATATTTTACGCGGTTAGAGTTTCGTGTTGAAGCTGGGTTAAGCTGAACCCTGACCTGTACTCTGACTAAGCCAGAGTTCGTTTCGACGCCAGTATGCTTGCCGACTGAAATATTCACCGTTCGTCCGTTTCACCTCTCTCTTTCCATCTCTTCTGCTCCTCCCCATCCCCTCTCTTTCTCCTCTACGATCACCCTCATCCTCTACAACCTATTCTCGTACTCTTCTTTACATGTAAACCTTTATCCAAAATGTAATTCCGCGACTGCGCATACATGTACTAAATGTCACTAATTTTTTGAACAATAAAGATAAAGAGAACAACGCGAAAGACGCAACGGTCGCAAAAAAAAAATGCAAAAAAAGTCTGTCGATTGATTATAAATTGAGAAAAATTGTATCGTTACTGATCTCATATAGCTAGTAATTTTCTCATTATCACTCATAACTTTTGTAAATAATATAAAAAATGAAATTTTTCACGTGGTATTTATTTGTATGCTCCGCTCTTTTTATGGAAAAATTAATCTGAGAGTTAGAAACATTAAATATAAACAGTTTAATCACAAATTAATTATCACAATTTCTTTCAGAACAATAAAGTTTTTTGGTCTAATTTTTTTATACATAGATATTACGAATGACATACAGCTAGAAATTTCCAAGTTCGATATAAAGCCAAAGTATTCGATGATACCAACCCCTAGAAGCACGCGTAACAGGCGTTGCACCAATCCATTACCAAAATGTCGCGGATTCGAACGTTAGTGTGAGAGTAGCTAAGGTTCTCTCTCTATCTCACGGTTCAAAGCGACAAGCAGCTTCGTGAAAGTTACGGTATGGACGTGACGGCTGAAATATTTGATTTTTATTGTGGTGATTTACGTGTGTAGCGGAATGAAATGCACTATCGTGCGTTCCGGCAATTCTCGCGAGTTTGTAAACCGCTCGTTGATGGGACGCACTATAAACATATCAATTGCAGCTAACACTCTGTTTATTCTACCAAAATGGCTGGCTTACTCTACATTCGAAACGTTTCAAATATAATAAAATCGCGAAGAGAGTACGAAAATGCAAAAAAATATACTTATCTCGGGGTCAATGAGATGGAACGTCGTATTAAATAAGATTATAACGAGCTCGTCGTAACTTTGCTATCGTTCTGACGTGCTCTCTCATAATTGATACGGAACCGTAAGTTTGTGCCTGGGAAAACCGTATAAATTTTTCGCGTTAAGCGCATTAAGCGCGACGTGCCTTTTTCTCATCAAAATGTAGCAAACATTCGAGGTAAATAGAGAATCTGCAAAATGCCATGCGCGTGCACACACCGAGCGATTTCACGAAAAGCCTAAAATTTGCGCGCGAAAAATAATCCGCAGCGATATGAGACGCGAGAGATATTTAATTTTTTTCCATCGAAAATATTTAATTTTTCCTGGCGCAGCAAAATTTACTTAAAATGAAATATCGCATGCGTATGCGACCATATACAAACGCGTGATGCACTCGCGAATAAGTAATCCCATGGTTGATGCATAACAGACGCAAAAAAAGGGACCATATAGCGAGAACGTGAAAAGAGAAAAAGTAGAACGAAGCGAGCGAAACGTAGAGATAAAATTGAAGGAAAACGAAGGATTGGGATTATGCAGAACGCGGTCGTGAAAAAGAAGGGAAGACGGAAAGAGAGAGAAAGAGAGAGAAATGCTAATCTTTCGACTCGTCAGCCATTGCATTCACTGATGAATCCCAGCGAATACTCCACAATACTTTAAACACATCGCGTATGGCCTTCCCGCATTCTCATAAAAAATGTAAGCAACGCAACGAACTAGATACAAAAAAAAAAAAATAGGGATTAATGGATACCAATGTGCTTGCGGCGAAACAAACGATAAAGATATTGTATGTGAAATGGCCAAGTTGAACGTTTTATAGAGCCAATTATTTTTGTTTCAAAAAAAAGCATATTGATTCAATCGGCAAAAAATTAATAATAAAAGTTAATTCCCATGTTACCATTTTTATATAAAGAGTATTCCACGTGAAAGGGGTACACCTAAAAATAAACGGTTTGGAATTTTTTAAATGATAATAAAAACATGGACATATTGTATAAGGTTGATGATAAAAAAAATAAGTATTATATGCCTTGCATCAAAGATATTGAAAGCTATCGTTTAAATTAAAAAAAAAAATTTTTTTTTTTTAACATTTGTTGTTAAAATTAAAATATTTTTAGAGACATGATTTTTTTAGAATGTTTCCCATACTTTCAGATGAAAACGTTAACTTTAGTGAAAAAAATTTAATAGTATTGAAAAAATTGATTTTTTAGTTTTAAATAAAGAAATAAACAATTATATTCATTTAAAAAAATCTGAAAAAATTTTTTAAAGTATTTCAATCATGTAGAATATCGTACCATAAAACAAATTTTGGAATCGCAATGGGATTCTTTCAAAAACGAATATTTTTTCCAAAACAAAATTACATTTTCAGCCAAAAACTAGATAGTTTAATTAATACTACGTAAATAATATATTTTTAAGAAATAACTATAAAATAAAAACTAGTTGTGAATTCTTTGCGTTTTATTGCGAAATAAATAAGTCTAAAGAATATAAAATGCAAAGACTTCACAATTATTTTTTATTTTATAGTTATTTGTTAAAAATATATTATTTACGTAGTACTAAATACTTGGCCAATAAAAATTAATATTGTCTAGCTTTTAGCTGAAATTATAATTTTGTATTTGGAAAAAAATATTAGTTTTCAAGAGGATCTCATTGTGATCTCAAAATTTGCTTTATAGTACGATATTCTACATGTATTGAAGTATTCTTGAGAATTTTTTCAAATTTTTAAAAATGGATATAATTAGGTGGACCACTTTCACGTTGAATGTCCCGTATGTACTTTTTGAAATAAATCTTAAATTACACTCGCACTAGCCTCGTAAAATTCGTACGATTTACGACACATATTCTAAATTTTTAAAAATTTCGAAACACCAGGGAGTAACTTGGCAAGACTCGTTCTCGAGATGCATAAATCTATGCCGCTTGCGAGGAATACGGTTCTTCCGTCAAAGTATATTATAATCGCAGATGCATAAATTCACTTGGACTAAACATACTGAAATGCAGCTGAGTGGCTCGTTACAATATTAGAATGCGCGTGATAACATCGATCTATCTGCGTTACGCCTGAACGGTGCACGATCGATTTTACGTCCAGCTAGCTGATTTCGACTATCATCAAATCCGATAATCCTATCCATTGACGAGCCATTACGCGGAACATGTCTTTGCCATGGGCAATTATTTGAATAAAATCGCATAGAAACGCACACCCAAATCAAAGTGGGATAATTAACGGATTCAATTTAATCCCTCGATAAATGTTTCACTTTGGAAAAACGTCATTACATCAATATACGAGTACAAGGGTAAAATCATAATTTAAGATATCACCGAAATTATCGAATGTCGAGAGAAAAGTAGTTGAGAAGCGATTCCGATTTGATTTGTATTATTCAAACAATTTCACGCGCCGTTTAACGGTAGACTGACGCATTGAGTTACAACAGCTCGAAACGTCGCTTACAGCTTCTGTCTTTGCGGTTGGCTTCGATATGTCGCGCGTCCTATACCATTGCGATTGACGGACGACCGCAACAGCGTCGCCACAATCACTAAATGCAAAACCGATGGGTGCTCCGTCCTCGTCCCGTCTCGTCCCGTCCCGCGGAATTCGGGTCTCTCGCGTTTCCGCCGGCTAATCCGTTTTGGCGTGCAAATTGCAGTCGACGCGACGAGACGCGACGCGCCGCGCCGCGTCGTGCAGGCGTGTAACACGTCGCGATTCTTCCCGAAACCTCGACGTAAATGGAGCACATAAGTTCCGCAGAGTGACGCCAAGACGACTTGAAGACGGGATAACGACGGACTCGTTGCGCAGGTAGATAGGCAGACACGTATTACTCGAAAAAGCCCGTTAAACCGCTGCATTAACTCGATGATGAGAAATCGCGTTATAATGATGCGGTTAAAATTACACGTCGTGAAATATTCCTCAGAAAGATTTTCGCTTCGTACGTTACAGTTTGTTAGAAAAGAAATTACTTTGACACGTGTTATCCGAGCTATATGTTATCCAAGAGTCCAGAGGTATTGCAGTATTTAATATGTAAATGTAATAATATTTAAACAATTATATGTATTTAATATTTGTATTTATTATTTGACATAATCCATTTTTAATATTTATTGTGTAACGTATCTTTTAATATCTACATATTAAATATATAAATATGAATTTAATATGTAAATATTAAATAAAAGTACTAAAAAATTCAATTTTTTTCTTTGCGATATTTATAATAAAAACGACGCTGCCATATTACAGATGTGATAATGCGTATCATATTTATCAAGAATAATTTATACCCAGTTCGCATTATTGTTTTATAATTCTTTTAGGAGAAAAGGGATCCTCATTTTAACCGAAAACACAAATAATCGAAACGCACTCGGCTAAAAATTTCAAGTGGAATAACCAGACGGACGGTCAAACCGTTCATCCTCCGGTATAGGGTCAAGAGATCTGTCGTCATCGTCGTTGTCGTCGTACGAGTTGCTATCGGCGCAGTAGCCGTCGCGAAAGTTCTTCAGGGACGGAAGGAAACGAGCGGTCGAGAGACGAATCCAAAGTCGCTCCTGAAGAGGAACGAGCCTCAAGGGGTATTCCGGAATATTTGACAACATGTTTCCCTAGACGGTCGTCTGAGAGGAATCTTGCCAAGATACATACGTACGTGCATATGTGTACGTCTTAGGATTTCCCACCATCTGGCCAAGAGAGTTTGCTCCGTAGCATAAATATCGCACCTTCCTCATATCGCACAAGGAAAATTACGACACATACTTTTGTTCTTTAAGTTATCATTAAAAATAAGAGGAAAAAATTCTTTTTTTTTTTTTAAGTAAATCAAAAGGATCTCATTGTGTTACATGGACATGTGAATGGATAATTCAAACAGAGAAAAAATGCAATTGTGTTTAGCTATGACAATGATGAAATGATGAAAGTTTTTTGAAAACAATGAGTCGAAAGTGTACCAATGTATCATACACGTTGCGTAGTGGCTGACAAATTTAGACGATCCTTATGTCACGCAAATCGTTTCTATTTGCCGAAAGCGCAACACATTTTTCACGAAATGCGCCTTTCGTGCGTCAGCGAATTCTCCCACGTTTCGCGAAACATACCAACGTCCAACGAGAGTTGCAATGTCTCTACTGGTTTTTCATTTGTGTTACAACTTTTTGCAAAAAGAGATACTTTTGTTGGGCAAAAACTTTGGGGAAAAAAGCAAAATATATTAATGACTCGACCACGTCATCGATCTTACTTTAATAGACACTGTGCTGCTGAACGTTATCGTTAACAAATCGCAAAGCGAAACTGAACCGAAATGTAAATCAGAGTGTATATACAGTAAAAAACGTTAATATTCTTTGATGTCATTAACGCCACGGTATATAATAACTACTGTGTTAAGCTAACGGGATGGCAGGCACTACTCTGCTCACCGAGACGCTTTTGCTGTGCCAATCTAATGTCCTTGAAGCACGATAAGCATGCTCGTACTGTTTAGGGCCACGAAATAACTTGAACTGCGCGAGAGCAAAGATATAAATGCCGGAACACCGTCTAAAGCACAATTAGCGAAGTTGGGACGGGAGTGGAGCGCATCCGAAGTTGAGCCGGGTGTTCTAAGGACTTAGCCGTTTCACCGTCCGAAATAATGGCTGCAATGACATACATAGCTGCGTGAGATACGCGCCGAGTGCATGAAAATTCATCGACGAGCCGTGCAACTGCGATGCAATGCGGGAAACGTGAAACTATGATGCGCGGAATACGTGCCAAGTGAAATCAGATTTTTTTTCTACGTGTAAACCAACGTTGAGCTTTTCGCCTGCTGAGAAATGTCGTAACGCGAAACAACCGTCTCTGCTTGATGCGATGCATTTTATTACAGCGCGAGATTTAGTTAGTGTTTCTTGGTTTATGAGAGATTCTTTTCTACTGTAGTGCGCTTATTAGAAAAAAATAGTTTTTGTTTTATTATTTTCCAAGTTTATAACAACGTTCCGAGAGGGTAACCACTAGCTAAAATGTTGTCCCACAGATTACATGATTTTATTTAATTTCATATGATTTCATCTGATTACGTAATAATTTTTTGTGATTGCATATGTAATTATCAGATTTCTTGTGATTAAAAATGATTTTATTTGACTAGAAACACCATTATTTGCTAATTTCTTTCAAATAAAATTAAATTGAGAACTAACCACTCGGAAAATAGATATATCCAAGACTATTGGGATCCATTATGATTGATAAAAGATTTTTCTAATAAAAGGATCATAAAAAATTTTTGATAACCTTTTTTTCAAAAACAACATAAAAAATTGATTACAAAAGCCAAAAGCTTGTATACTGATTTCATCAAATTTTATGATAGTCATATTATGATCATATTATACATGATTTGATCATAAATTTCATGATGATTACACATGATTTCAAATGATCTCAATCAGGAAACAATAATTTTTTAATGTTTTTTAAAATATTTAGAAAACATTATAATGAAAAAAAATATTTAAAAAACATTTAAAAAACATTGTCCGCTGATTAGGATTACACAGAAATCCAAAATGATTTCCTCCGACTTACATATGATTTCTGGTGATTTTATTATAATTTTTGATGATTTTATCTGACTTTATAATATCTAATTGCAAAATGATTGTATGAGAATTTCGTAATAATTTCAGAGACACTATCCTACGATTACATTAAGTGGTTACCCCCTCGCAACGTTCTGTTGTCCCGGAAAGATTATCTCATTCAAAACACTATCGACGTAACAAACCATTATCATGATATAAATCGGATCGCTCGCTAATGTCAATGTATTCAAGGCACGATATAAAAGTATGATTTAAAAATGCGCTTAATGAACGCGACTCGAGAATTTGTGTTCAACTAGGCGCATTTTTAATTCAATATTTTTATATTTGTTTCATACCGCGTAATGCATGTAATGCACATAAAAAATTCAGTTGTTATCACAGGTTATGCACATTGTACGCGCAATGAATCTTACATACGACAGCCCGGAGTTGGAAGTACTACCGTATTATTCAGCGGAAAGAGACACTTCCTTACAGTGGCGTATATTCAGAACTGTCAAAACGAAATGTGAAATTTCAAATAATGTGTACATTTTCAATAATCGCGTTGTCCGAGCGGGAGAATCCCGACGAGACGACAATACGCGATAATTTCAAGATTTTGCATCGTGTCGTAAAGAGACAAATAACTTGGAATAAATTAAATTAAATGAAATTGTTGGAGACGCGATGTAGCTGAGAGTCGAACATATTGAAGGGATTAATTCATTTTGCTACAAAGTTGTCGTTAGCGCAGAGTTAATGTCAAATTTCGCGTTTCGTACAAGTCCCGCGAACTCGAGTTATCAAGCCAACTCCCAAAGTCGCTCGTCCGAATTTCCATTCTGTGCATTAAAGATATCAGGAAATTATCGTGTCTTTAGCCAACTAAATGTGTCAACCAATAGGATGCAATATTCTAAATGGTATCTGTTGTTACATTTCTCGCGCTCGTCTGAACTTTTGACAAAATCTACAAAAGAATATCCTTTAAAATTATCGGATAATTAAGTGTGTCTTAGCTATTCCAATTTACTTCCTCTTTATATTTGATAACTTTCCATTTATAAACTGTAATCTTATTATTAGCTGTCGCGAAGCTTTTACTTTTTATACTTCCCTTTAATCATAATTTAAGATATCGTTAAATTTAGTAATTTGATCCTTCGTATTGATTAATTTTCTCACAGAACAGGCAGACGTCTATTCTGAGAGAAAAATGAAAGATGCTTGAATAAACTAATTTGACAATTTTGCCCTCGTTAAAAAATCATGTTCCTTATACATTAATCGTGATAAATTTTGTCGATGCAATCACTTTAATCGCTAATTAACTATTAAAATGGTTACATAAATATAGTTTGTTTGACTTGTGTGATTCAATTCTGTTTGAATGAATTTTGTTCGATCTATTTTTATTAATGCGGCTCAAGAATACATCTCAGAGTTTCAGTTTCTAAAATATCAGCGATTTTATCGCGTGTAAATAATCCTTATTCACAAAGCTGCAATCAACTTGAAGCGAAACCACGTTTCTTTTACGCAACCCGCACCGAGACCGACTGCGCTCTGAATTCAAATCATAAAGTTCGTAAGAGACGACCGTCTGTAACTGTCGAGCAAACGATTGCTCGTGAACCGCGTGCGCAACGGCGCTCAATTTGGAGATTGGTGTCCATTGGAATTGGAAATGAAATTTCGTAGACGTACAAATGGGAGTGAGCACGGGGTTGCAACACGTTACGCCGGTAAAGCGCGAGAAATGTACCGTGCGCGCCATCGATTTTGCGACTACCGATTTATGTTTACGGATCTGCCTTCGGTACACAGCTGTAAACGACGCCGCGTGGGGCCGAGAAGAAACTCGTATATCTCACCTCATTGTCATCGTCGCCGTATAAATGTCCATCCGGACTAACGAATACGCTACGGAAAGGAAATGTTTTATTTTAAGATATTAAAATGTTTTATTTCTCTCTCCGTTTTTTTTTTAACATTTAAAAATGTTTTAGTTTTAAGCGTTTCAGTTTCAGCGTTTTAAATCTAAACGAAACCATTCAAAATTCAAGCATTTTTAAGTATTCAAAAAGTGGAAATAGAACCGAAACACTTTAATATGTTAAAGCGTAATCTTAACAATAGCATTAGTTAAGCGCAAACGATGTCAATTAGAATAGATTGCGGCTTCGAACGATTACAGAAAGATATTTTATTTAAGAAATAATAATTTCTCATTAACTTTATGAAGTGTTGTATTAATAATGAGCTTATCAAGATCTCTTTTTATTTCAAAAAGAAAACATATTTAATGGCTTCTGCATTACTTTAAACGTCCACTTTATAAATTTTGTGAAGAGATCGTGCAAAAGTTTTTCTTCTCTTTTTTTCTTTCTCTCGTTGCGAAATTATAGATGTTGATACTATGCTGGGAGCGTGGAACATAGACCAAAGTAGAAACTCTCAGGACAACCTTACAGTTAAATGTCACGGTTCGCGAGCGAATATAGCCAAGTTTAATCAGGGTAAAGTGTGCGGCGAAAAGTCGTCAACTTCCGGTATTTCGCCATGATTTACCTATCCTCTAAGCAATAAAAAGCCTCGCTACCCGTTTCCCCTACTGCATAGCCGGTATATGATGCATAGTGTTAATAACGTTCATCATCTCTTTCTTACTCACCTCTTATTCTACCTTCGCCCTCGCTCCCGTTCGCCAAACTTCCTCTGCGCCAGCCACTTTTTCCTTCGTACCATCCGCATTTTCTCCATTTCTTCGATCTCGTTTTTCCTCCGTTTAGCCTCTTTTCTCGATTAAGATTGGAGCATATACTGCATTTTGATAAAAATACAAATATATAAATACATACTCTAAATTGCTGAGAATCTATACTTAAAAATAAAATCTCTTTGTTTATCTTAAATATACACTGAGTAAGTAAAAAATTTTTTTAAATAAAAAAATACATATTCTTAAAATCACATATCTCGATGCAAGTATTTATTTGTATTATTTATGTAAAAAATATTTATTTTTAAGTAAATATAGACATATAACGTTAAGTATTTTGTATTTTCACATTTTTTTTACATTTAAATAACGATTTTATAAATAAGGTAATAACGATTAAATCTAATTAAATTGTTTAGATTAAAAAATCTGATTATCTCGAATATAAAAATAGTCTAGCAGTAAATATTTTCTAGAACTGTAAAAAAGAATTACTTGATTAAAAATTATTTCTTCATTCTATCTATATAAATATTTCAATTAAAAAATGTTTAACTTGACTTCAAGTAAATAAACTCTTAGGACCTACCAAGCATTCAATTTTTTTGTGTTAAATAAAATTTTGGATATTTTTCTTCTCAGTGCGTATAGGTTTTTTGTAATTCTAGAATATGAACGCGACGATCCGAAAGCTTCAGTCTTTATTCATTTACTTTTTTGATCCTACCAATGCCTTTGGATAAGTTATTCTCTTTTAAATAATTATTGAATTAATCTGAAACGCTACATTTTCATATAATATCTGAATTATTTTACGAAATAATATTCTTTTATTCTTTTATGCTCCTTTTATCTATTTTACATATTTCGATACTGAAAAGCTTGAAATCAATATTTAAAAACGAATACTGTCTTCCGACCATAATCAAATTTATCGTCGACAGCTATCGCCGTACGCTGTAATAAAAGAAATGTCAATATCTAAAATGTTATTTTAGTTATTAAGTTATATCCAATATCTATGTGCACAAAAAGAATTGAGATGAAAACTGATCGAAGCAGAAACGAAAAGCAGAGATGTCTGCTGGCTACTAAACGGAAGCGCCATCGGCACGTCCGAACGAATCGATTCCAGAGAAAATCACGCGCGATCGACAGAAAATTGCGCTAACACGCTTTTCTCATTGGCTGGATATTTAGAATTTCTCGTATTACCAAAAGCTAGTCCATAAGGGCAACCGATAAATTAACGACGTATAATATCGTGCATTATGTCGCTATAAAGATAATTGCGGTCGACAATGCGAATGCAAGTATAATGAAATTTACACGAACCGGAGCAAACGGTATTAATGGTACAAATGATATTGTTACATTATCCGATACATGTTTAAGCGGAGCTCGTTCATGGCAAAATATCACAGTGACGTTGTATACGTACAGGGTTATTGAGAGTACGCCGTGTTACACGTTTCCAAAGACTGCCTGCCATTGCGGACCGTTTAATCCTTCGAAATGAATAGCCTCGCATTTAAAACATTATCGTGCGTACTAATAAACTAGGTCGCGCGACCCTCATATTCTTGTTTTTGTCAATTTATAATTAATCACCTCCAATAATTAATCGCGTAATTGATGACACGCGCGGAAAATGTATCCACGATCGGCGATACGCGACCTATCTTTTCTAACAATCGCCCCACCCAATCCAACAGCTAAAGCGAAATATATGTTAATTTCTTTTTTATGTAATGCAGAAAAACGCGCGCGCGCGCGCGCGACGCTCAGGTTATACATCTGAAAGAATGTTTAATTATCAACGGGACTGAAGGATGAAAAATTATTTGTAAAAACAATTCTCTTCTCATACAGAGTAAGGTTGCCGAAATCGCACCACTTTTGACATAAAGGCTTATAACTAAGAAATTATGAGAAATATCTTTAATTTTCTTACGTCATAATAAAGTACAGGGTGTTGCAGATACATTTAGGACGCACAACTGGTTGCATGCCGGCAGACTGCCAAGGGCAGTCGTCATTAATGAAATTTAATTATTTAATTTTTAGTTTGAGAATTGTTGAAGGAATAATTCTAGGAATTTTATGTTTAACTCAAGTAGATATAAAAAGATTAGTAGCTTATTCGTCTGTAGTTCATATGAATATAATATTATGTGTTTTAATAACTATGTATAAATTAAATATTTTAGGTAGATATATTATGATGATTTTTCATGGATTATGTTCTTCAGAATCATTTTATATGGTAAATTTATTTTATAGACAAAGGGGGAGACTTTTGTTAACTTTTAATAAGGGAATAATAAGAAAAATACCTTCTGTAATAATTTGGTGATTTTTATTGTATGTGGCTAATTTTTCTTTTTCTTCTTTATTAAGTTTCTTTAGAGAGTTAATAATTTTAATGACTATTTTACATGACAAATTTCATTACGCCTAATCAGTTGGGTGTCCTAAATGTATCTGCAACATCCTGTACAACGTTTCTCCTTTCATATTTTTTTTCAGAATTTTATGTATTGTACAAGTATTGTGACTGAAATTATACGCGAGGTGAGGAGCCGGTGCGATGCCGGCAACCTTATCCTAATATTTTCGAGAAAAAGTTGCGGTTGTTTCCCGCAACGCGAGTCGAACGTCGGTGCTCGCGCTATCTCACAAAGAAACGGAAGCACGAGCGGACATCCGCGTGCGATCGAGATGCAGGTTTACACGTTGAATTTACACGCACTCGACCCGTTGATCGGCCATGCGATACGCAGTCGGCCCGCGCGAATGCGCGCATTCTGCAGATGTAGACACCAGACGTACGTACATATACATGTATGCACGCGAGTCACAATGAAACAGTCTGTTGATACGAAGCGATATCTCTACACCGTCCGGAGACGGTGACAACGCAACGCAGCCGCAAACAGACCTGAACAACAGCGCGGTCCTTATCATCTTCCCGTATTCCTGTCACCTATCGCCGCTTGCGCTCGTTGCACATTAGAGAACGACGACGACGTCGTCGTCGCCGTCTTCGTCATGTCGCGTAGCGTAAGCGCGCTTTGATACACGCCGGCCGGGCTAAATTGTCATTCTTCGTAATAAAAGAGATTTATCGAAAATTTATATCGACATTTCGAGGGTGATCGCGTGTAGACGTGTCCATTTGTTAAGTCACTTGAATCGCGTGTATCTCATTCCATTTCGCGGTAGTTGAAGAGCACTTCTTACGTTTCGTGCTTATAAAAAATCTTCGTTAACAATTTGGAGCACTTAACGCTCAAAAATTCCACTTAACGCTCGCAACGCTCTTGGAATTATTTCATCCTTGTTGTTATGAAATATTAAACAAGGACAAATGAGGCTGGCGAGCGTTGCGATCGTTAAGTGGAACGCGCCCCTAAACGTGCAAAGTTTTAATTATACCAATCATTTTTATAATGGTATATCAAGTCGTAACCAGAATTGCGAAATGAATGAAAGCGAACGAGCGAGCAACCAAAGCAAAAATTTGAAAAATTTTTCTATACATTAAAATGGACTCACCATCGCAAGTAAAAGTAACCTTAAACACACGATGGAATTGTGAAACTCCAAAAACAATGTGTTGCAACGACGACGAAATTTTTCGCAATATCTCGGCGCAATTTCGCGCAGCCTGTGCTGCAGTTCGTTATGACGCGAAAATATAACGCGTAAAAATAAGACGAACGATAAAACTGCGGCACAAAATCTAAATGCTACTTCGTATCGCTGCTATTTCCACGCGCGTAAAGTTAACGTACTCCGAAGGCTCCGAAGTGATATGGTGGCACCATCTCTCGTCAAGACTTAACACTGCCTGTCAAACGGTATAAATCGATATGGAAATAGATCGAGAGATTGAAACTATCAGATGCCGACAGAGATGATATCGACGGAGAGATGCCTCTCTGATATATCAATTAATTTGTATTTCTGAAAAGAAAATCCTGAATGCGATAATGACAGTGATACATTAGTTATATTTCATATTGGAGCGCCTTTATGTCTAGAAAATGTAAATATTAATGGTTGGTTTATGCTTCGGTTTTTCTTAATCTTACTTGGAAATTGAGCAATATATCATAGTCGATTATTCTTCTATAAATCGATTATGATTGGTCAATTTCTAAGACTAAGACTAAGATTAAGATTAAGACTGAAGCACAAACCGCCCATGTATAGCCAATGTCTATTGAAATCCGTGGCCACAACTGTTGGCACACCTGGCGAAAGGAACGGCGCCGAGCACGCGTATACGAACTTTAAATTTTATGCGAGCGCAATCGAGACGAGGTGAGAATACCGAATTGTAGGAGCGAATAAACAGTGTACGAGTACAAATTAACTCACCGTTTGCCGCTCGTCGCTTCGTCCAGCTTCATCCAGCTGCATCGAGTCTCGACCGCAGCTCCGAACATTCGAGACCCAAAAGATCCTCCTCACGACGATGCGTCTTATTGATTCACACTTGTACGCGTCACCCTTTGTTTTCGACACTATTAAAATACTTCTAGTACTCAGGGATACGCGACAACGGAGAAGATGCGAAACACGATTGAACGCGACACGACTTCGTGTCATACATGCATCGCAAAATACATCGTATTCGACTGACGACGGATGTTGGCACGAACGCCCGACACTTCACTTCACTGTTGGGACTCCACGATACTCTCAAAACACTTGCTCGCGTGAAAAACCCGTACAGAACGACGAGGATACAAGTTGGAATGCGCCGCAACGCGCCGCGACCTTCCGCCGTGTTCCCTAACCGACCGACTGTTGGCACTGCGTAGCACTGCGTAGCGACGCAGCAGTGCGCAGGCGCGTGGCCACGTGATCACGCGCCAGTCACGCCGCTACGCAGTACGCAGTGCCAGCAGTCGGTCGGTTAGGGAGCACGATAAAAGGTCGTGGCACGTCGCGGCGCATTTCAACTCGCATCCTCGTCGTTCCGTACGGATTTTTGACGCGAACGAATGCTTCGAGAGTGCCGTGGAGCGTCGGAAGTAAAATAAAATGTCGAGCGTTCGTGTCAATATCCGTCGTGTCGAATATGCCGGTGCATGGTGCGAAGTCGTGTGGCGTTCAATCGTGTGTTTCGCATCTTCTCCGTTGCCTCGTATCTCGAGTTTCTGACGCGCGTGAATGCCAGGAGCGTCGAGAACGAAGGATCGTGCGTTCGGGCCAAGTGTGTATCGACACGAATCGTCGTGAGGCTGACCCAAGCTGGCCTTAGATCTCCAACGTACGTTCGAAAGCTGCGGCCGAGACAGAGCGAACGGTGAGTCGATTTGTACTTGTATCTACTGTTTATTCGTCCCTACAATACGGTATTCGCGCCTCATCTTCGTTGCATTTGTGCAAATTATCATCGGTACAATGCGACGAATCAGTTAGCCGCGCGAAAGCCATTAGAACAGGAACGATTTGAAATTTGTGTATATACATACGCGCTCCCTTCGCCAGGTATACCAACAGCCGCGGGTAACGTGCTTTCCGATGTCTAACCTGTCCTGTATGTATGTATATACAATGTGCAATTATTGGGATCGGGCATCGTAGTGTATGTCCACGTTGTAGAACGGTGTCTTGAAAAATCGTATAATCGTAGCTAAAATCTAAATCGTGGCCATTCTCAAGCTTCTTTTCTTTTTTTCGATTTTCTCGTAAGATCTATCCTATCCAAGTTTTTTTTGGTGCGTACTTTTATTCTACAAAGGGATTTTATCATCTGTTAAATCAGTTCAAAAATTAATTTATTTTGTAATGCGATAATCGGTATTTAGAATCGTCTTAAACGAGAAAGAATGATGCTTGCGAATATTGCAAGCATGTGGGATGCAAGATGATGTTTGTATACAAAAAAGATTACCTTCCAAACTTTTTACAAAACGTAGACAAGTCACAAGATAACTTTCATACGCTATAAACAACATCTCCGATTAGACAATTATCGTTTGGTGAAGACTTCCTATCAAGTATTGTATTTAAAAAAAGAGTTCGAGGGACATGGCTGGTACCATGAGACAGTTGGAGGAGCGTCAGCTCCCAGCAGAAGTGACGACGATGCTGTGGTCACCAAAAATGGATCTTTTAGCAGTTAGCAATGTCAAAGGTTAGACAGCTGACACTATAAATACTGATTAAAATTATTATTTATTCTCCTTTTTATAATTGTATATAAAAAAAATTTAACAGATATTTAATGAAACATTAATGAGAATGGAACCTTACAGGTGAAGTCGTCCTTCATAGACTCACATGGCAGAGAGTATGGTTGTTAAGCCCTCCAGATGAATCCGATACCACTGCTCATTTGGCATGGAGGCCAGATGGAAAGCTGCTTGCAGTATGCTATGGAATTTCCAAGCTATCGTGTCTTGTTGACGTCGAGACTAAAAATATTATTCATAAAACTAAATTACCTACAAATGAAATGACTGTTTGTGTTAAGTGGTTATCGTTGTCTAATACTGAACATGAAAGTTTATTGACAAGTGATAAAACTAATAAACCTACAGGCGAATACCTGCCACCTCTGCCTAGTTTAATCAGAAGTTATAGTACAGAACCTGAACGAAAAGAATTTTTATCCCATACTCTAGATATGCTGTTTGTAAATATTATAAAGCTCAATCCTAATGAATATAACATTTGTGACAATATGATTAATAATTATATGTATTTTTTATAGATTGGTCAAAAAGATGGTACAGCCTTAATGTATATTTTTGGCATGTTTTATTGTGGCACCATAACTGTAGGCCATGGACCAATCTTGCAGATCACAGGTGGATATAATAATCCAATATGGATTACATGGAAGGATAATAACTCTATTAAGACAACTAGAGTATCTTGTCCATTATTTGAAAGAAGCACAGCATTTCTCAAGGTATCTTGACAACATATGTTGCAATTGTATTAGGTGAGTGCGAAAGTTTTTGCCCGTTTTGAAAAGATGATACTCTTATTACAATATGTATTGACAGTGGCAGGTATAATGTCAGATTGTGCTGTTGGAAAGATGATTTCAAAAGCTATCTAAAAACCTGTTATTTGAGTTATTCACAGTGCTGTTTTATACAAAAATAAGTCTGGAAAAAATAGTATTTGCATGCAATTGTACGAATTTTGGAAAGGAACAAAAATAGTAGACATAAAAAACATTGGAAATTTACAAATTTATTACGAATATTTTTTACAACCATTTTTATTTCTTTCTGTAACTCGCACATTATAATCACACAATATTCTTTTCATAGACTCATTTTCACTGATACAAAGTAGCACGGTAAATAACTCAAATCAAACCTGCTTTTTGTTATGTCATCTTTCTAATATACATAATTTTCTGCTACTGTTGACACACTGTAATGAAAACAATGCTAAAATGGGCCAAGACTTACACATTATTGTACAAAATTAAAACAAAAGACATTGTTTCTTACAGTATCATGAATAATTTAGAATTAATTAAGAAAACACATTTTCAATTAAAATTTAATTTTTTTTCAGGTTGCACAAACTCAAGCCAATATAGAATGCTTGAAAGATTATCTCTCACGTACCTTGATGGCCACATGTGAAGCTTGGGAGACAATACTCTTGGAAATGGATGAAAAACTCACAAGATATTCAGAAACAAATCAATCTGGTATTATGTCTGCAGACTTTTTAGAATTATTGATGATCGGAATACCCACGAAAAATTTAGAAACTTTTTTACTAAGAGATCTCACAGAGAAAGGGTTAAAAAAATTTGGACATAGTATCGAAATGTGTTACAGTAACATACAGGTAAAAAATACTTTAGTTTAAATTCATGCATATTGTATGAGTTTTGAATATTAAAAAGTTTATTTTCGCAGAAACTAGTCTCAAAAAATTTAACTAGTGTTGGTATGGCCTTAGTTTATCAATTATCTGAATTAAGAGGAATGGTAAGAGTAGGTGGCACATATGAAGCCTTAGGATTACGTGATGAAACACTCGTAACTAATGCTATAAATGAATCCGAGGCTTTCCTGGCAAAATCTTACGAGATCGAGCAAGTTATAGATCAAAGTATGCGCAATTACAAAGCATTTTTCCGGTAGGAATAAAAAATTAAATGATTAGTTAACTTACTGTTATATTTTATCATTTTAATTTTTTATTGTATTTATAGGTGGTTATATGTAGCCATTCTCCAATTAACAGATGAAAGAGCACCATCGGAAGTGAGTCGTGTGAGTCAGCAAGAATTAACATTTATTGCAGAATTTCTAAGTGACTTTGACAAGCCAAGAGCGAATGGCAAAGTAAATTTAGAAAAATTGGGTCAATATTTGCGTCGTGAAAATCTGCAGACTCCCCTGACTTCAGAAGGAAGCGAATGGGCTGCTATGCTCGATACAACCGATTGTTTGCGTAATTACGCACATATAGTAAAACAAGATTTTAATTTATCTTTATTACAATCTCATGTAAAATTAGTCGCTGCTGTAGAAAATGTTTTTGCTGAAGCCTATCAGAGTTTAGTTGATCACTTTGTGATGAACTCTGTTTCTTTACCATTATTTACGTCTCTCATGTCTTCGCAAATTGTAACAAACGATGGAAATCTTTTGTTAGCTATGCACGATAGTGACAGCAAATTTTTAAAAATGTTTAATATAAAGTATTTACCTATGGAACCTATATCTCTTGGTTCAAAGATGATCACAATAGATGTGAGTCATAAGCAAGGTTGGTAATATATATTACATACAATTATTAAAAATTTATCTTTCCTTCAAATAATTAACTTTTCTGTATCTAGGAGAATATCCAAAAGAAAGTATTGATACTGTGATAGTAGATCTCCAGTTTTATTCGCAAGATTATCTTAGCTTGCTTGTATTAAATAAACAAACCCATGCATCGTCCCTGATACAAATGCCTTTACATAGCATATCTGTGCTCGATTATCAAGACAATGATGCAGTAATATCGATAACCGATTTCATCGGTATGACTTGGCCAAAACCATTTCAAGGAATATCTGCGAGACGACTTGCAGTCAGTGGTCCTCGGAAAGTAGCTGCTATTTTAAGTGAAAATAATAGGAAGATTCGTTTACTCGAAACTGAAGCGGAACCTGAGGACGAAGAAGATGAGGAGGAGGAAGAAGGACGTTTTGTAGAAAATATGATGGATACTACACCTGCTGCACATTTTTCTGCAGAAACAATAAAAACTGACGTACAAGAGTTCTACAAAGAAGAAAGCTGAAGTAGAATATATTTAAGGTATAAATAATTTTTTATATGTACAAGGTAAAAAGATTATGCCTATTAAATAATAACTTATGTAATCCTTAATCGTGTAATCTGAAAAGTCTTAATTTATTTTAATTATTTCTTAAAGTTGAGTTTAAACTTATTTATTTTGAATAAATATAGAGTTATTACAAGATGTTTCTACGTTTATTGCAAAAATTAATTAAATGTTATTTGAATATAGAAATAATAAGAGAGAGATCTCTATCTCTATAATAAGAGAGAGATATCGAATATAATCTATTGCAAAATATACATTTAAAAATAAAGAAAAACAATAAAATATAATAATATTTTGTGTTATAATACAACTACTTATGATATCGCTGGTTACTTTTGCATTTGTTTAAACACTTTAGGGAAATCGACGTCAAAAACAGCATTATCCATTCCAATGTTTTCGATGCCTGATGAAACACCCGGTGTATTATCTGGCGTATAGCGTACTGGAGAATTTTCTCTCGATTCCTCCAGATCTGTAAAAAAAATGAAAGTTTATCTTATTTTTAATATGAAAGTGCATCTTTTTTGTACCATAACTTTTATTAAAAAATTACCAAAGAATCTTTGACTCCTTTTTCTCTTAACAGTAATAATTAGAAGAACAACAGCTATTGCAACCACCAATACCATAACAGCAGTCATTCCTCGTAATAGATTTGTCTATTTAAAAATATATTTTAATAAAATATAAACTTGATGATTGTTTTTATATATGTTATGTATTAATGTACCTCAAAATCATTTTCCCATAGTTGCTCCCAATCGTTTGTAACTATCAATTCAACAGAATGAACTTTTAATTGAGAATCATCAAATAAGCCTTTTGAAAAACATTTATAAAACCCAGATTCTGCCGTCGACACACCCTTTCAAAATTATAAAATATATTATGAAATATATTATGAAATATAACATGATTTGATCACATATTGATTATATAAATAACTAAAAGAGAAAAGAAAGTATAAAATATATCTAAAAACTTACTCTAATTTGAAGCAGGCCAGTCAATACTTCATAATTATATTTTTTTTCATTTAAAGGATTCCCTGGACCAATAACATTGTTAGTTCCAAATTGCCAGAACATGAAACGATGTTCCTCATCAATACTTAAACAAGGAAGCTCAGCCAAGTGTCCAGCTGCCACTTCTTTCACTGTTACTAATTCATTTGCAGTTGCGGATTTTTGTAATACAAAAGATGAATAAAAAAGTATAAAAAGCCACATTGTCATCTAAAAATCGATATTATAAATATTGTCACAAATTATTTCACAGTTGAATTAGAGAAAAAAATTTTTTAATTCTTTTTCTTATATTTAATGTACTACATATATGTAAAAAGAATGAGAATTTACCCAAAAAGATAAACTTGCTAAGGTTAAACTTTTACAGAAATATATTCAGTTATTATATTCTGCCACAACTGATGTTAGCAAATTGTTAGGTATATTACTAGCCTCTCTTCTTCTTTCATAATTACATTCTAATTACATTGATCACCTTTTTTTCACAGCTGCTGCAAAACCAGTTTGTTGTTCACAGATGATTGTCACGATAATTATATAGTACGCAATACAAAGGAAAAGGCTTTTCTAAGTGATTGTTGTATAATCATAAAAACAATTCTTCCTCTCGTTTCTCAGTTGCTTCTATTTTTTCTGTGCAAATGCATTCATTGATGACAGCACTAATATAAATTAATATAAAAATGAAAAACACACTCTCATTTACTGATGAGAAGATTCCTACAAGTACTGCCTTGGGGAGAGTTATTTATTTTTAACTCTCCTATTTGGGCTTGTGCAATACCAAGTATTTATAGTACTAGTCTTATACTTGTAGCAATTGCTCTATGTTTTCAGATCCTGTTATAAATCATTCTATTCTTACAGGAAAAACTTAACCTTAGGTGAATGAATAAATGAATAAAAATGACATAAACATGTATACAAAATATTTATATATTTTTATATAACAAATTAACATATATGTGTGGAACAAATGCAATAGCTTATTAGTATAATAATAATAAAATATAAATTAAACAATTTGTAAAAATCAAGAGACACAGTAGTGTCTCGCGCCAAGTGAACACATAGCACGAAGATAAGAAGTACACATTACCATTATGTATTTAAATATGTACAGCAAATAATATTAATAGTATTATAATAATTATATACAATTTTTTTATTAACATGACAGTGCATACGCTCTCTTTAAGTAACTTGAAACAAGCTGAAGTTCATCCATTGTCAATATCTAGATTGGTGTATCAAATGGATAAAAACATCTACCGCTAATACTGGAAGAAGCAGCCAGAATGGTGCCAATACCGCTTTGGCTGGCAGAGACCAGTGAGGGGCCTCCAATTTCAAACAAATCAAGATCTGAGCACACAATTTTAAGATCACAGCTACCATGTACCATGCCTGAAAGATTTGATTAGACCATATATTAAAATCAGATTTTATTTAATTAGCTTGAAATTTATTATATCGCTAGATTTCTTTTAACTATGATGTTCCTTTGTTTACATAAAATATTCGATACTCTTGTAAAATAAAAGTATGCATAAACATAAATTGGAATAGTTTCAGTTACAAGAGAACTAGAGAAAATTTATATCTTGCTAAATTGTTAAAGCCATAAAATACTTACTTCTCGTTGCAAACTATTGACACGTCCGTTCTTGCAGTGTGAAATCATGTTAAAAACAATATAAATAAGAAGAATGTTATCATAGAGCCACATTGGAATAAAGACTATGAACCAATTCCATTGTATCCTTTGATCAAGTCTCAAGACCAACAAGATCAAAAATATTAGCAAATTGAACCAGGTGAACAAGGCGCGATGCAAAACTGCCATGGAAGACTTATATTTAATTAATAATATACAGCTTCATCAAGCTTCATAGAGCTTATACATTCATACATTGACTTTTAACAATTCTAACCTCCTACGAATAAACATGCTACGGTATTCTGTTGCATCGACGATATTATCAACAGTCGTTATAGTGTTCTAAAAATTAGTAAGATAGCGCTGCGAGTTTAATTTTGCTTTTAATCAAACGTAAATACACATTACGTCAAAGAGAACAAAAAAGAAATGAAAAAAAAAAACAATGAAGAAATAAAACAAATTGAATTAAAAGAATGCACCTAAAAAGAGAGCAATACTTTGCATACATTTAATTTAATTATTTTGTCATCATTATTTTTTTTAATTTTGCAAATACATAAACACGCTCATTACAAAAATATTCTCTCCTTTCTGTTCAGGCTCCTGTCTCCATTATGAAATATTTTTATCGATAAGGCAGCTCTTTTCATGAATGCATCTATTATATTATGCAATGCAAGTCGAAAAATTCAGTCTACAGGATGATAAAGTAATTCAGAAAAGAGAAAAATTCAGGATATTAAGTTAAAAATATAGATGAAGCCTTGAACTGCCAAAGATAAATAATTTAGCTGCCTGTTGATCACTGACAGCCAATAAAATCATTCGGTACAAGGAGACGTCACTGTGAGATCACGCGACAGTCGCGTATCTCACAGACACTATGCATATATATACTAGCTGGAAGAGCCTGGAAGTTAAATTTTCTTGAACAAAAGAAAAAAATTTTTTTTAAACAAAATACGAATGTAAGGATATAATTATAACGATGTAAGGATGTTTAGAAAAACGAAGGATAAAATAAAGAGAAAAAAAAAGGAAGAAAGAGATGTAACAAAAAAAATTGATTCAAATATTACATAAATTACATAAATTATTTTGCATATTGTCATATATTTAGAATAAAATTAACACTCTTTAATATTGTTAAAGTCTGCATGCGCATAAATCAAGAAATTGAAATCAGTATTGTCTAAATTGTGGAAAACAAATCTCTCTTTACAAAATAAAGAGAGGTGCGCAGATGTTAGTTACATTACTGGCAGAGTGATAATAACGTACGATATATGCGATATGCTGTGTCCTCGACATATACACGAGAGAACGCGCGCCGATCTTTTCTTATTCGTTTCTCGCTCGGAAATCGAGAAGCCAAAGAAGAAGTCTCTCTCTCTCTCTCTCTTTAATTCTCTTTCGCGGAAGAATTTGATTATTATTGTTTCTTAATGACATAACGTGTGTCGGACAATCCAGCAGTTATTTCTCAGCGATTTGTGTGTACGCGCGGATTCTTTGACGAAACTGTTAAGTAGAAAATATGGACTCGTTGATCAATTCTGAAGTACGTATATATTTTATAATTTACATCGAAAGAGATAAAAATCATTACGTAAGGATTCAAAAGATTTATAATTTCAATCGTTTTTCGCTCATTTCCAATATTTTGATATACTATTTTAGTTTACAAACTTTTTATTTTACATGTATACATTTCATGCAGATCATCCTTTTATCGATCATTAAATTGATCATTAATCGACGCGATGAGCCGCTTCATAATGCTTGCATAGAGTATATCGCGTTTTAAAAATTAATATATTGTACTTAAGTAGAGCGTTTTCGCGATTAATACATGATGCGCGCGATGCATCACCTCTATCCTTGTTAATCTTGGCATAAATTAATGGATGAATTACATACATGCGCAGCATGCGTGAAACGGAATACACTCCTATCATTGTCGGAAACGTAGTAGAACAAGTTTTTACGTAATCAATGCAATAAAAACATTGATATGCTAATAGTTACATGTGCAATAATAACCGCTCTCGTGTTTGTATCTTTCTTTATAACATGTTATTGCAATAATTATTTTTATTTTACAATTATCAGTGCTCGAACTATGTATATATCACTGTATCAAATTAATTATTTAAAGTGAAATAAATTAACTTGTAAATAAATTATGCCATGGCCTTGTTCTAAAAATGTTTTTACAGTGAAATTAAATGAGGTACTCTACTTTGCTACTTTTTATTGATAAATAACTTTTAAACGAGTAAATGGATCTAAATAAAATTTTCTACGAATATTTATTAATTATTTTAGTAATGTAAAAAGCTTGCTCTTTATTCGTAATGATATCTTAATTTTGATCTAAATTTGTAGAACAAGTTTTTACGTAATCAAAGATAAAATGTATCAAAAGGAGATTTAAATTTATTCAAAAATCAAGAGCAAAGAAGAAAAGCAATATGTAATATTTTGTTATTAAAGGCAAATAATTTTTTTTATCATGTAAAACTTGAAAAAAGATAAGAAAAATATATAGATAAAAATGTTGTAATTCTACAATCTAATCACGTATGATGAAACAGTTAGTTTTCTTTACGTGTTTTCTATATACTCAAAAAAATAAATATAACATATAATCAGAAGAATGAAAAAAAATTGTATAAAATAAAAAGGCATGCAGGTGAGACGATCGAGCCCATGGCGGTGTTCGTGGTTTATTATTATATTCTTTTATCGCTGACTGTGCAAAACTATAATGAAATGCACCTGAGATAATATTATTAATGTATGTGGTAAGATCGCGCGGTCACAGACGGTTATCTCTGCAAATCGACCGATGACAAAAAGGAACACGCGCTTTCGGCTTAACGTAATATTACCACGAGTAATGCGGCTATAAATACATTGCACGTGCCCAACGTCCTATTCCGAAAATGTGAGAAGCCGAGTCTATTTTAATGGATTAGAGCGAGTTCCGGAGTCGGACAGTGCTAGTTTCGCTGACCCTAGACGCCGTACCGTCGAGTCATCATCCTGGCGAGAGTCGATCTCGATCGCGTCAACTTGCGCTGTGAGAAGCGTGAAGCGTGAAGCGTCCCCACAGTCACTCCACCGGCTTGATCGCGTTGCCCTTTAACCTCTTGGTCCGATCCACGTGCCCTATCGATCACGATGTCGAACATACGAGCGTTGGTAAGGCCCACACTTCAACAGAAATCTGATTTCGCCAATAATCACGCGAGTATCACGGTATTGTTACGCTATTATCGCTTACAGCAACGATTTGTACTTTGCACAATAGGTGTGATAATGATTCGGGAAACTTATAAATTTTGGAGATGTACCTGATGCACCTTATCAATTTATGATTGTTCCGTAAAGATTCGACGACTTTTTGATGCACATATTCATTTTTATGTAGGACATTACTCTTCTACATATATCCTTGAAAGTTTAATCTGCAAAAATCCTTGCAATTTAACAAAGAAACTGATCATGTGTAACATTTTTAAAAATGTGAAAAGTGACGTACATATTTGTAGAGAAAGGAATTCATAAAAATCAAATCTATAAGAATATTATATATGCACTGTGTACATTAAAATTAAATTTTATGTCTTTAGATGCTCCCAACCGTGGCTGCGATAGGATCGATAGTTATTGTAGGAATAGCATTTAAAATATATAAATCCTTGAGTGAGAAAAAGAAAAAGTCTGCGCCGATACTACTAGTTGATCCAGTTGTTAAGTACAGTTTACCTCTAATCCAAAAAGACATAATAAGTCACGATACCAGGAGGTTTAGATTTGGATTACCATCGCCGAATCATGTCTTGGGTCTGCCAATCGGTCAACATATACATTTAACAGCGAAAATTGGAGAAGAGGTTGTGATACGTTCATATACACCTGTTTCAAGCGACGATGATCGAGGCTATGTTGATCTCGTCATCAAGGTAAATAACAATACAGAATTGGTAATAATGGGAAAAAAAACATGTTTTGATCATGTGTGATTTATAGGTATACTTCAAAAATGTGCATCCAAAATTCCCTGAAGGGGGAAAAATGTCTCAACATTTGGAAAACATGAAAATAGGGGATACCATTGACTTTAGAGGACCATCTGGTAGACTGATTTACAAAGGACAGGGAAAAGTCTCTATAAAACTTCTCAGGAAGGAACCACCTGTAGAATATAATGTTAAAAGGGTAAGTCCATTTGCTGCTGTGTATGTATATTGAATATAATAATTTTTACAATTTGTTTTTATTATCGCTATTAAGAACAACTTTGTTTTTAACATATGTGACAAATTTGTGTAAATTTCTATGTAGATGGTTATGCTCGCTGGTGGTACAGGCATCACACCGATGCTGCAGCTAATTCGTGCGATAATAAAGGACCCTACAGATGAAACTCAAACCTCTTTGCTGTTCGCCAATCAGACGGAAAAAGACATTTTGTTGAAAGATGAATTGGATGAAATCGCCAAAAAATACCCGAATAAAGTAAAAATTTGGTACACCTTAGACTCGAGTAGCGAGGCATGGTCTTACAGTACAGGATATATAAGTGCTGATATGATAAAGAAGCATATGTTTCCACCATCACCTGATACTATCGTATTAATGTGTGGGCCACCTCCGATGATTAATTTTGCTTGTACTCCAAATCTCGATAAAGTTGGCTATGATACTAAATTACGATTCGCATATTAATTGGTCATTAAGATCGTATGACAGTTGATATTTGGCGGAGATTTACATGCTTTTAGTATTTTAATAAAATTAAAAATCCATTTTTTTATGCAATATAATATATAACCCACTTTAATGAAAGATATTCAATAACGTGTTAATCAAACAGATCTGTGTTGGAAAATTTCCAACAAAACATAAAGAAAAAAAAATAACGTTAGACTCTCGAAATTGTCAAAAATGAAACAATCAAGGGCTAATGAGAGTTATAACACGATTGATGGTGCATACAAAATCTTTTTATTCCAATTATTTAAATATTCTTGAACGTTTCGGTCCCACTTTGGACCCTCCTCATAACAAAAATTCTCCAGATAATGTAGTGTTCGTTTGCTTAGTCTAATAAGTATATACATTATTGTGCACGAAACATTTGCATTAACATTACGATTTTTAAGAAGTTACTCTTACACAAGTCAGCAATATCTTTTCAAGATTTCAAAATGATCCATCAGCTTAAGAAAAGTTTGTGAAACTCTTTTACTGCAGAAATTTATACAGACATTACGCTATAAATATATCAAGATACTAATTACTATCAAGAAAAATGATTTTACCTAACAATAATGACTGGATGGATTTCATTATGATGCTATTAGAAATATATCAGTTTCTTCACATACATACCGTATTATCTGGAGCATTTTTGTTATGCTGAGGATGGTCCAAAGTGGGATCAAAACGTTTAAGAATATTTAAATAATTGGAATAAAAAGATTTTGTACGCATCATCAACCGCATTATAACTCTCATTAGCCTTTGATTGTTTTATTTTTGAAAACATAAAGACACCTCCAACAGTATTGACAATTGCTAAGAGTTATAAATTTATAATTAAATGCAGCCATACTAATAGCGTATAGTGACCACTATTCCATGTAGTGTAAGAATGTCTATCCATAAAAATAATGTTTACAAGATACGCCAGTCATCCTTTTTTGCTTATTTCTTTTTTATTGGGATATGGGCTGTGATTGGCAAATGACAGAAATCTGTAGAGCTTAATCTAGGAAAAATGGGATTACAAATCATGCATGTAAAATGAATAGTTGCCTTATCACTAACAAAATATACTTTATACAATTTATAATATCCACATATTATTATAAAAATAATCTATCTAATAGATGAATAAAGTATATTGTTAGTGCATAGGAATATTCATGTAAAATATTGTATCTCGAAGCATTTATTAATGTTGAATCGATTGTAATGTTATAAAAAAATTTTGAACATGTACAGACGTCTTCTTACTGTATAATACTTTATTTGTGAGAGATTTCAATCTTAGAATATAATTTTTATATATAAAAATGAAAGATATAACATTCAAAAAATGGAGTATATTCTTGCTATTAGTACATTAATATTACCAAATGCATTTTCGTCGATGAGAAACTAATACAATAAAATATTTAAGTATTAATTAAACACATTAATTAATTTAAGAGGCCACATATGCATGAAAAATTGTAAGCAATTGTGAAATTTAAGCGAAAGTATCTTCTTCCATTTTTTTTTTTTTTTAATGAATTAACAACGTCCTCTGTCTTGTACGCGTTTTCTAGGAGCCGCGCGTAAAATATCATCCACTCGAAGTATCATTTCCGCTGCTTCAGCTGCACTCACGAGAACTTGCCTCTTCACCACCCAAGATTCAGTAATTCCTAGCTGCTTCATACACCCGATTTTCCCCATTTCCATATCTGCAAAATCAAAGAGCATATTTAATATTTTGTCATGTGAAACTATTTAGTCATTATGTTTGAAAATATTATTAATGATAAAAGAGCTTAATAATTAAAAACTCACCTAATCCCATGGTATTGCCGCCGGAATAATGCGCGGCTCTCAACTCGCTAATCAATTGCGCTGAATCGTAGCCAGCATTGTCGGCAATAATGGTCGGCAGTTGCTGCAACGCTCGTGCGAAGGCTTCTATTGCCACCGCCTCTTTACCCGGCGTAGCTGCGGCTGCTCGCATAACAGCGCAAGCCATAATCATTTCACTGCATCCACCACCATAAACTATTCTTGACTCGCGTACCGTGGCAGTTAAAACACAAAGAGCGTCGTGCAGTGATCTCTCTGCTTCGTCGATGATCTGCTGTGTTGCACCACGGATAACGATGGTGCACGCTTCACCCAACGAAACTCCAGAGAATCTTAAGAGTGTATCTTCTCCTATCATGACCTGAAACAATATAAGTGTATATATAATTAGAGTTGTAATGAAACTAATCGTATGCAACAATATAGTGTTCCGTCGTATACGTGGAATTGCAAAAGTACATAGATTGTATAAAATCTTAAATTTACCTGTTCGATAAGATCGCATTTTCCCAGTTTGACTAAATCTGGATTGTCAAAAGTACTAACGATCTCTCCGCCAGTAACAAGTGCAAGTCTCTCAATACCGTCAAAATCAGCGTGCTCAATAGCCATAATTCCAGCATCAGCAAATAATTGTTCTGGATAATTATATATTAATTGCCTATTGATGAAAACGTTGCAGCCATGCTTCAAGATTTTGTCAACCTTATCCTGTGTAGGGATTTGGAAAATTATTATACATCAATTATAAATTTACAAATATGAAACTTTTAAATATTTTTATTACCTTCATCTTGTCTTTTTCTGCAGCTTCTAATTCTGCTATTTTTGCCATTGAATCTACACGTACTCTGGAGCCAAATACCTACAAACAAATGCATATATTAGATTTATTTATTAGATAATTAAGAAAAATATTTTTATATGTAACAGAAGAAATGTAATTACCTTAATTTTATCCAAGTCCATAGCTGTATTAGCAATAAGTATACGAGCATCGGAAACTTTTTGTGGTTGGTGAACACCCGGTTTTTTATCTAATAAGAATCCTTCATCCAAGAAGGAATCGGCAAGTGTTGCTCCACGTTTTTTTATAATTTGAATCGCGGACAATTTACCAGAGCCTTTAAGACGCAACACTGCGTCAACCGCGAGCTTGCTGAAGTGCTCTTTGTGCTGAGATAAGATCTTGGAACTCAATGTCGTACGCGCAATATTTAATAAATCCTCCCGAAAACGATCAGGATCCGCAGAGTTGTCCGTGGATGCATATTTTAAAGCCTCAAGCGCTGCATTTGTAGCAATTCTCCAACCACTAATGATAGTTTGTGGGTGAATCTTTTGATTTTCAATTAACTTTTCGGCTTCTCGCAAAAACTCAGCAGCTACAAAAAGATAAAAAATTAAATATTTAAGATTATATAATTTAAAAATTTAAATAAATAATATTGTACATACTAAGAACAGTAACTGAAGTAGTGCCATCACCCACTTCATCATCTTGGACGCGAGATATATCTACCAAAATCTTGGCAGCAGGATTATCAACGCCAATGCTCTTGAGGATAGTGGCCCCATCATTCGTGACATGTACCTGTCCCTCGGACCTGCCTTGAGATACAAGTATCTTGTCCATGCCCTTAGGACCAAGAGTAGATTTCACCAGGTCTCCAATGGCTATGACTCCAACAAATGAACTTAACCTAGCGATCTCCGCCTTCTCTTCTCCAGCCTCATTTTTGAGGATTCGCACTGGATTTAAGGAGACCTTAGAATCAAATAAGTCAATTCACTTAGCTGTCCACGATATAATTTGTCATATATAAATTTTTCATTATAAAATTGCAAATTGTTTTTAAGGGATTATTTATGAGTACGTCAGAAATCAATCCAAAAGTTGATTAAAAAAATTTGATTCTTAGAGATAAAATCAAGTTTCTTAAAAGCAATATTAAAATTATCTATCGTATTGTTTATTCCTTCGATACTTCAATAACACGTGAGCCATAGAATCATGCTCTCAGACCGGGTTCTGACGATCAAGAGAATCGCTAGTATTTACTGTAATTACAATATATAAGGTTACAAGGATTACAATAATTACCATGGCGAGTCAATGCGGCGTATACGAGGATACCTTTTTCCCAGAAATCACGTAAGTTCCAAAAATTAAAACTTTGGACACACGTTGACGGCAAACGCTTGTGATTCAGGCAATTGTCGCCATGCTGCGTGACTTTGGAACCATTTCTATGGAACGATTATTTCGCATATCTGTTTACGATTCGCTGCTTTTGGACGTCAAGATGTAAGAACAAATTATAAAGTTCAATCGAGAAAATGGATGCATGCGTGAACCAATCAAGAACTTTGAACGTATAGGTTGTATTTAATGCGAAGCTTGCTTTAAGTGGATTATCTTTTCCGGATTTAATTCCTTTTAAGGTCAGGACCGCGATCAAATCAATCGATTTGCCGCATAAGGATTTTAACGATAATAAAATAATAAATTATACATATGAAAATGTGAAATGTAATAAATGGCATAGCAGATAAACAAAAAAGGAAAAATAAATTTAGGATAGTTAAAAATTGATTAATCTTACAATCTTTTATGTATATATATTTATTATCGATTACATAAAGTTTTCGTGTAATGTAAATTTTTTGCTATTTATAACAGTAAAGTATTTTTAAATATCTCTAAAATATTATATAACACTCATTATTTCCAGCACCGATGCATCAAATGACCTATGAAAATGCAAGTTTAATAAATAACGAATATCTTTTTTTAATTATAACATATGTGTGTACATACATATAAATACTTACTTAGACTTTATCTCATCACCTGGAATGTAAAATGGATTGCAAACAGCATTGGAATATGCAGCGTGTAACTTCTTGAAAATCTGTTTTAACCATTTATCAAAAATGTTCATATAAATTATTTATATATAATGTATATTTATATATAAAGCATGAGAAGAACGTTACCGTCTTTATTTCGTTATCCCTCAATGATACATTGGATGATTGTAATACTATGACAAATTTGATTTTTGTGTTTGTAGCATAACCATATCTGAAAATAGGAATGTTCAAACTTATTTAATGTATAATTTGTACTTATCATAGGGCGACACGTTACATACATTTTATATTCTTCAGTTGCAAATAATAAGCCTAGATATAAGTCGCGTATATCAACCGTTGTTTTATTGCCTACGTTCAGCTTTTCCTCTATAATGTCAATCGACGTGTGTACTTTGTAATGAAACTGCAATCCAGCAGCTTCGTCCGTGCATTGATATATTTTAATAAATTTTGGGGAGTTCTACAAAATATGCATCAATTAATGGAATAATTTAATGTTCTAACAGCCCATAAAGCAATTCAATTGTACACATATGCTGCGTTATATACGAAAATTTGTCATCGGAATGTCATAACCTACAAGTCAGAAAATATCGTATATACTTGCATCTTTACCAATAACTGCTACGCAAGCGGCCATTTTAGGAGATTCTACAAAAACGCAAAGAGAAATCTATTACAATACACTACACATTTTTGCAGAGTATAATTTTCCGCGAGAACAATCGCGAATACGCAACGCGAACGTTCCGTAACAAGTAGCGATGCTAGGTTAGTTCGACACCACTGTGTCATAATGCTTGCAGTTGTTTGAATAAAGAAAAACATTTTTTTTTTATGAATAATTTTACTGGTATAAAATATAAATGTTAGCATAGTACAAAGAATATGCACATTAAATATACAGATAGCCTAATTTATAATTTTACATTACATAATTACATTTATACAAAACACTAATAATTTGTACAATATTGAAGATTTGCATACAGCTAATATATTATACATAAATTCTATTATTGATCATTATAATATCTTCTTTTCAAAGTTCTGTACTTGCGCAACATATACAAAGCTTCCAGTTCTTTTATCACAAAATTACCGTGGTTTATCATCTTTTCTATCTTATCAGGATCAGTTTCCGTTTTGTTCTTATCAAAAGCTCTCTTAAGCTTGGTTTTGAAGTATTCATATCCTTTTGGATAATCTTGACCCATGTACAACAGCTGTAACAAAATGCAAAATGAAAATTCAAGATAACGCGCAATAAAAAAAAGTGTCAAAAAAATATATGCCTCTTGATGATTTTATTTATTTCAAGAAACATGATCATTAGAATGATATTTAGAAATTGAATGTGTATAAATAACTTTATTACCGTTTTGTACAAATTAATAACTTTAGTGCGTTGTGACATGACACATAATAAATCTTGGTCTAGCTGCAACTAACTCGGGGAACTCGGACTTCGGAGTTGCTCGGAGTCTCTTAAACTGCTCAAGTCGATTGCCAATAATAATAATAATCATTCAATATTATCTACGATCGTTTTCATTGGAGACAAATGATAAAAATCAGAGAATCAACAGTGTGTGTTGTAAACTATTTGATAGGCATTAGGTTTGTTCTATGTAGTTATACTTTTTGCATTGTTCGTTTTCTTTTCCTCTCCAAAGCAACACTTTTGTCTTTAATGTATTCTTATATTAGACATCGTCGTATGTATGTATATATGTATATATACACTGGGTGTTGAACGAAACTACAGTCCACTTTGATGCTACAAATGCATTGAAATGTTTTATTGACCAATCGGAATAAAGAATTTTACGAATTGACCAATCAAAGAATGTTTTAAAGCATTCGCAACGTTTTGAGTCGCTCGAAGTCGAAGTGTGAATTTTGCATAAAGAAGAATTGCAGAATGTGCATGAGATGCATTCTGTTAATTCTGTTTGAAATAACATGTTAAAATTTACATTGAATCAATTAATCGCAATCAATCAAGATACTGTGTATTGACCAATTGACGACGTGGGAATCGAGTGGTCTATTTATGTGTATGTGTGTACTGTATATACAAAGGAATTTTTTTTGATATTCTGCGAACGTAAACAAAGATAAGAAAGTATATATTGCCCTCTGGCCACATTCCACTATTGTCTTTTGCTTCGAGAAGGACGAGAAGCAAGAGCCTTTCTGCGTCGCAATCGAGGTAAATTTTATACGTGTTATTTCAAGCTCCGTTTTTATTTTTTTAACATTGTTATTCATTATTTTCGAAATAAACAGCATTTTGTACTTTACACAAAACCAAATAATTTCATAATGATATTGTCAATAAAAATTAATAACGTTTGAAAAGAACAAAGTGAATGTTGCGAGTTACATTCTCCTCATTAGTTTCTTGGATATCTAAAAACCATTTAATTGTTTTTACAATACAGTAGTTGCATTGATGATTTTTAGTTACGTTTTTATCAATTATGGTGTTTTGATAAATATTATTTGATGAGGGAATAATATTCCATTGTTGCAACGATGATATGCCTTTTTCTTATTATCTTATATAAAAAAGATATTAATTCCATTGCTATGTATATCATCGTTTGTCAATCAAAATATAATCTGGCTAGGTCAGCTGTGTTATCAGAATGATGATAAATGTTTAAATATATATTCGTCCATATATTATATGTTTCAGAGACACAATGAAAATGTCTAACCTTAAGAATAGTGTACTTCTAATACTCTGTGGTAAATTACTTATGTTGTTATATACAATAGTAATTTTTTTTACTTACTATATGTCTCCAAGGATTTTCTTGCAAACAATATTTTAAAAAATTTTATAGGAATATGTTGTACAGCAGCGCTTCCCAAAGAAAACTTGACAGCTCCAACATTCAGTAAAACTTATACAGTAAAAGGAACTTTGTACATACCATATGCAGAAATTCGAGAGCCTTTCTATGCATGGTACGATGGCACCAGTGGTTCTAGTAGAATCGATTATTATGGAGGTATTTAAAGATGATAATCTTATATTTATTTTTTATTTATTTTTAGATTCTATTCAGATGAACTATTTAGTATACATAGTATATCTATACAACATATAAATATGTTTCTTTGTCTAATAGGGATGGTTAAAACTTTTCAACTGGCTAACAAAGGACTATATGGAGCTAGTATAAAATTAGCACCTATTACCACAGAGACTGTTAGTAATGAAGAAACATGTCTTCAAGTGAATGGTACTGATGATGTTAAAATACAACCGCAGTCTATCCTTCCAGATGCATCTGAAATGGAGGCAAGTGAAATTACAGAATATAAATTATATCTTTGCAGTTTCATAAAGTATACGTATGTATACACATGTATACAAAATATATATAAATGGCTTTTAATAAAATTTATGTACAGTGTATTGGAGAAGAGATGATCAACGGATTACTGTGCGAGAAATGGCGACTTGTACAAGAAATTGGGGAAAAAACAAATAAGTACACTCTGTGGATACGTTATAAGGTAAGAATAAAATTGTGAATGTAATAAAATAATTAAATCTGCAATACTTAAAGAAAATAATCTTTGTCAGAAATCGCCATATCTACCAAAAGTCAAAGAACCTATTCCTATGAGATATGAAATGAAAGGATTTAATAGCCTTTTAGGTTCACATTATGATCATTACTATTTGGAATATGATTGGTATTCCTCTGATAAACCTTCTGAGGATGTTTTTAAAATTGTAGAAGGTACGTAAAATTCTTACATATTTTTCCAGTTGGTGGTAACTGATATATAAAGATTTTTTTATTATATAATAATAAAATATTTGTATCAAATTTACATAATTACAAGGAGAATTATTTACAGATTCTAAGTGCGTCAGTTTCCCGGGTCCAGGTGAAAATCATATATATACTTTTAACCCAATGCGTGAATTTATTCATAATTATGAAGATCATTTGCATCAAGCATTTGACAAATTCAAAAAGACTCATAATAAAGTTTACAACGATTTGGATCACATGTATCGTAAAGATTTATTTAGACAAAATCTAAGGTATATTTATATCACGAGAAATACGTATTGTCATTACAAAAAATAATTGCTTCATATGTAAATAATTTCCAGATTTATTCATTCTACAAACCGTGCTAATTTGGGTTATCAGTTAGATGTGAATCATTTGGTGGATCGTAGCGATCTCGAATTGAAAGCTTTACGAGGCAAACAATACTCTCCTGGTGTACACAATGGTGGAGCACCATTCCCACATGATATCGAAAAGGAAATCGCAGATGTACCTGATAGTTTAGATTGGAGATTGTATGGCGCTGTAACGCCAGTCAAAGGTTTATAATTTATTATATTTATAATATATATGTTATATATACATATATATATATAAACGTTTTATTTAAATAGATCAATCAGTTTGCGGCTCTTGTTGGAGTTTTGGTACTACTGGCGCGGTAGAAGGTGCATATTATATGAAGCATAACAAATTAGTACGTCTATCTCAACAGGTAAGCAATTTGTAAAAATATCAAAATTTACAAATTTTTTCTATTGGATTAATTACTAATTTTTATTTTGTTTGATAAATTTATAATGTTAACTGTTATAATGATAATATAGTATAGTTTATACTAACAGATCAATAATCTTGTGACATTAATACTGTAGGCTCTCATTGATTGTTCATGGGGATTTGGTAATAACGGATGTGATGGCGGAGAAGATTTCCGTTCATATCAGTGGATGATGAAACATGGTGGTTTACCTACTGAAGAAGATTATGGTGGTTATTTGGGACAGGTAAATTATTTGATTGCACTTATTAGTGAAAATTATGTCTGATAATTGATATAATTTATAACATGCAGAATAAAAAAACTTTTTTATAGGATGGATATTGTCATATAAACAATGTAACATTAACAGCTAACATCACAGGTTTTGTTAATGTTCCTCCACGTAGCGTGCAAGCTTTAAAAATCGCTATTGCTAAGCACGGTCCTATTTCTGTTGCTATTGATGCCTCTCATAAGACATTCTCTTTTTACTCTCATGGAGTGTATTACGACCCAGCTTGTGGTAAGATCTAATTTATAGTTAAAAAAAATTCTGAATACAAATTTGTCATTCAAATAATTATAATTTTATGTATAGGCAATACCGAGGATAAATTAGATCATGCTGTTTTGGCTGTTGGATATGGTACTATGAATGGAAAAGGTTATTGGCTGGTAAAAAATTCTTGGTCAAATTATTGGGGCAATGATGGATATATTCTAATGGCGCAGAAGGATGACAATTGTGGAGTTCTTCTTACACCCACATATGTTACTATGTAACTGTAGTTCTATTTCTAAGAATTTCTAAGAATTGGTCTCATTTAAGCTCTCTTCAAATAAATAAATACTATTGAAATATGATTTTAAAAAATTGAGAGGCTATATCAGATATATTTAGCTATACATTTCATAACGAACAAAGAGTAATAAATTGTTGAAGATGTATTTAGTATACAAAAATCCGATTACTGATAATGAAGGAAAATAAAATATTTCTTAATTAAAAAAAGCGTCTATTAAACAATTTTTATTTTAATATTGAAAGGTGATTACTTAAAAAAAATAAAATAAAATATTTATATCAAAATATCATTTAAATTTGAAATATGTTGACAGCAGAAATAAACAGAATTATTCATGGAATTTATACAGGCATATATTTGTTTTAAATAAAACAAAATCTTAGAATATTGATTTATTTTCAGAATAGCTGATATTAAATTAGTACCACATATAATTTAACATAGACTTGATGCATAGATAATTTTTTTACCAAAGGATAAAATTACTTTCATTTTTGCATTCTTTTTTTTTGATACGAACAGTCACATTACATATTATATTTTCAATTATATTTTTATTAATAGCTTTGTTAACGAATAATACGATATATCCAGAAAATTTTTATAAACTGTTTTTACACATAACGATGTCAACCGTAATTAGTAACTATACTAATTCGTTCCTTTCTTTTTATTATATTACTTAATGCATTTTTCCATTTGTCAAATAGCCTTGTACAATTCCAAAATATGGTAATAATAACTATATAGTATTTTTACAAATATATAAATACTTCTTCTAATGCATTTATGTCCAGTAAGATTGTTATATGGTGTGTGTAACATGTAATTGATATGGATACTTTCAAAATATACATAATATACGTTGCGTACAGCTATATCTGTGACACAAAAACTAAAGGAATGTAAAAAAAGTACACATGATATGATAAATACATATATAAAGCAAGTATAATTAATAGAAATATAACGAATCATCAAATTAATTCTTTGCAATAAATTTGCGCGTAGAACTATCACGGTATATTAAATAAATGATAATTATAATAATAGCTCGTGAAAAATTATGTATCTACATATAAACTGTGTAAACAGTATCAATAAAAAAATCTGTTTTTATTAAAATTTGTTAGCACATACAGGGGCAGCAACTTATAAGTATATGGAGTGTGTGGAGAGTTCCACTCTCGAATTAACTTGAATGTCTAATTTTTACACTCGGAATTTGATAATTTTTTTCCAAAATTATTTATCATAGAGTTTTTCACTGGCTGGACTAGTACGCACTACATGCGAAATTTGGCATGAGCACCAACTTAGATAATAGAAAAAAATAAGTTAGCTAAAAAGTGTCTTTAAGATGACAAGAGGTTGTCCTTTTGATGACATATAAGTACCTTATCACAAGGTATCTAAAAGGTATCTAAAAGATAACTTCTAATTTTTCTGACAGTGTCGGTTTTAGTGCGCACTCGTTGTCAGTGCCGCCCAATGAAAAACGCAATTACAAACTTTTTGATCACTCTCCCCCCCCCCTCCCTCGATTAATCGGTAGAAGACTCCACACACTGAATTTTGATAGTTGCTGCTCCTGAGCACATGCCAGTAAAAATTGTTTGATTTTGTTATTATTAGAAGAAAGAAATACAAACGTAGTGCATTTAAGTACATAAAACGTATATTATTATATATACTTTTCACAGATTCCGTTTTTCAATTTATTATAGTACACGTGACTAAGTGCCAACGCTAGAAAATCGCGTCCGAAAGAATCTTATGATACATAAATCTTTATTCTCCGAATTTCCTTGCTATCACTAAAATTTTACTTTCATTCTATATCACTTTCGGACTAAATGTCCGGCCGAACTCGCGATCATTTTTATATCGACGAATATAACTGTGACAGTTACGAAAGTCGATTTTTCTTTTATGTATATTACATACGATAAAAGAGTTATAGGAATGATAAAAGCTGCCCAGAAAAAGAGTGAGGGAATGTATGTATATACGTATGTGAAGCATGGTTCCATCGTTCTTGCTAATCGCATAGAAATACGCGCCATGCTCTTTTTTCATACAATCGAATGTTTCCCGGCAGAGACTGGTTTTTGTATGTGCTTTTGATTAAAGGAATCCCATTTCTAAGGCAGTATACAGGGCTTGAGTGTCCGAGTGACTATTTATCCTCCAAAAAGGAAAGTTGTGCGCTCGCGCTGCTGTTTCCTCGTCCGAATCATCTCCTATCACCACGTACGTACATCTACGGCCAAATCGGGCGACTACCCTACCGAAACAGCTCTCCTTTCCTAAAACGAGAATATAATTTTGTTATGGTTTTGCAAAAGTAAAGAAAGAAATTTTTAGTTTGTTTTTTATTTTTATTTTTTTTATAAAAAGGACAGACTAAAACTGATTAATGTTAATTTATTTTTAATTATCCTTATATTGTTAGGACTCGGTTGGAAAAGTTTGTAGTGTTGTTTAAATGAAACTCAAAGACAATGCTTAGAGATATTTGTATCTATATAAATTTATTTAAACGCATATGTGTTGTTATGAACTTTTGTTCCAATCCGATCCTAACAAATTTATACAACAAATAAAATCGAAAAAATTAATTTAGCATAAAAGCTGTCTTTTAACATCATATTTTTATGTGCGTGTAATGCGATCAAATGATATAGCTGTAGTTCCGCATTTTTTCGGACAATTATTTATTTCTTTATGTTAGATAATTACCGATTTTAGAGGCCGAATATATATTTTCTATGGGGAATATTCCGCCAATGCCAAATAGCAAAACTTTGGAGAGTGCGGGCACCAGTTGTGTAGTCGTCACCAGGATGTTGATGCAGTGGCTTCTCTTATTGATAATATTCAGACACTTGACCGCCGACGTCAACCAGTTATCGGTTAACATTTCGATCTCGGAACGCAGCTGCAGCCATTGTTCGCGCTTGGCTGTACCCAAGAGACCGCCCACGTTGTTTCGATAATTGCAATAGATTTCCTTAATTTTACGATAACGGAATGCTAACTTTCTCATCCAATCGACTCCGCCTCGTACTCCGGATGCTAGGCATATCCCATTGTTTGCAGACGCGCATTGGAAACCGTCGGTCGCGAAATTGTAGGATGTCAAGTCTTGCCCGTTATCGTCTGACGAAACATCGTCTATATGCACTTGATCGCAATCCTATGAAAGAAAATAACATGCTAAATATTGCAAATTTGCATTTGTATTTAAAAATACGAATAACCAGTATCTATCTACAGATTGTTACACTATGTATTGTAAAGCATATGTGTTCCGTATGTGGCATGTGTAGGCTTTAAATTTTTTTTATTCTCGAACGAAAAAATATCATTGTGTTTCTAACTATAATTTCACGGCGTGTCACACGACAGGTAGTCGTCTATACAGATGTTAGTTTTTAAAGATCACATGTGGTCAACTGGTGGATTCTGTCGGAAAGTGGACTACAAGCAGGACTATATATTGAACTGCGTTCAAACGTCTCAAATATTATTTGCAAATTTATATAAATAGTAATGATAAGTAACATTCTGGTAATATTGTATTTTCTACTATTTCCAAGAAAAATTTTCTCTTTCCTAGGAAATTAATACAAAATATTATACAATCTTTAAAATTAAATGAAAAATATTGTACAGAATGTTAATTAGAGTAATTATAGAAGATAGTTAAATGTTTTTCTATTTTTAAATCTGTAAAAATCTTTAGGATATTCTGCCTTCGTGATAGACAATTCTGCACAAAATTTATATCAGGAAATTTCTATCACCTCGACGTCACTGAAGAAAAAATGCGTATCCGCCAAATTGAATATCATCTCCTCCATCCTGAACCCTACTTGAGCCAGAAGATTTGTATCCTTACGATACTTGGTAGCAAATTGTCCAGTTAGTAGGGAGTGGAACACGACTATGGTTTCGTCGAGGTCCCAGATGAATATACGCTCGGGGCCGGCTTCTGTCGTATCTGCGGAACCGATACTGTTTCCGCTTCCGCTCTGTCTCCTTCCGCGCCTGCACGGCTTCGTCGTTGCCACTGTAAAAATTATATAGATGTTTTCATCAATATTTCTTTATCGTTAAACTTATATGTTCTTTTTTTTGAAATATTTTTTTAAAAGTTATATAATATCTTGGATAATATGTTATATAATATCGTATATTACCTTCAATGTTTGCGGTTTCCCGTGCGGTCAAGTCGCTCGCATCGTGCGTCGTTGGGTCCAACGTGAGCGCGGATTTGGTCGAATCTTTTCGTGCACACAAAATAATATTAATTGTATTATTTGAAAGGATATTAAACGTCTAAATGATTTTTGTTTTTGAATCACAAAATCTCTTGTTTACATCGCTTATTTTGAAGTAAACTCACGAGCATTGAAATTTTAGAATATTGAACATTTTAACGTAACTTTCAAAATTGGGCTTAAATCACATTTTGATTAATGACTTAAATGCAAAAGTTTTCGTATTATTATCTTTCCAACAGTTCATACAACAGCTGTTATATTGGTTTTTATAAGGAATTTTATTTACATCTTATACATTCTTTTAAGAACAAGAAATTAAAAAGTGTTCTAACATTAAAAGATTACCAGTAAAGTTGATGTTTCCAATATTGAACGAAGTTGGCGGCGCGTGATAACCGGGCACAGGATAATATGTGGAATACTGTAGCGGTACCCTGTCGTTTCCATACAAACTACTGCTGTAAGCGCTATAGTCTAATTTCTGCGAAAGAGGAGGGAAAGTTATTTATAATTTGCAAAAAAAAAACCAAAGGAAATAGAATGTAAAATCAAACGTGTGCGTCCTTACCTGAGAGGCCGATGATATATTTTGTGCCATGTTCGGGAAGGTGTTCGTCCCGCTAGTATAACTGGCGTAGGACGGATACTGCGTCATCGAGCTTGACGATGTGTAAGAGCTTAGATACGAGCTTTGCAAGCTCGATGCGTTTTTCGAAGCTGTCGTTGATCCGTAAGACGGTGAATTGTATAGGCTACAGAAGAAGAAGCACCGTGACAAAGGAGGAAAGCATGGTGACCTGCTTGTGCGAACCGAATTGGTTTTACAAATATTATATCTACGCAGCCCGGTGATTAAAAAAAAAAAAAAAAACCAAGATTGATTTATTTAAGCCGAAAGATAAAACATTACAGCGCTTTACGCAGCAAGTATATTTTTCTTATTTTATTCAAAATACATTTCTTCAGGAAATAAAATATCTTTTTCTCGCAATTATTTTCTAAGAACAAATAAGTTAATTTTATTATGTTCAATCACAGGACTGCGTATACTGGCGAATTAATAAATATTTAAATAATACCTGTTGTAATATTGGTTGGCGCCGTATAAGGATCCGTAATCCGCCTTTTCCATCGAATCCGGATATTCCTGCTCCTTTTCCTCGGCATTCTCGTCGATGTACAATTCACTACCGGGTACGCTATCATTCTCGGGGCAGTCCTGCACCTCATTCTTAACTTCGGTCTCTTGTATGAAAATAGACAAAGCATTTTGTTTATAAATGTAACTTTTAGAAATGTTTTTATTTTGCATCTTTGGTTAATGGTCCAAAATAAAATTGATTGATTGCCATTTTTTTTTAATTTTGAGAAATTGATGGTTGAAATAGAATGCCAAAACGCAAAGTACTTAAGCTATCAATATAAATAGCTGTGTCCAGAGATAGACGTTTGCGAGCAAATGAAGTAATGAGCAATCACGTCAATTTTATTTTAATTTTTGTTTTTAAAAATAAATAAAAAATAAAAACAACGGGAGGATCCATCATGTAAATCTGAACTTGTGTGAACAATATATCTATTCTACGCCAATGCAGTTGCATATTCTATCTACCATTGTTTGCGGCGCGAGGATGCTGTACCGAGGCTTCTGTCGAGGAAGACACGTTGCCAGCATTGTCTAAAACCCCTGCTGGTTTTGTCGGATCATTGTCCTCGGTTAACATATCACTCTATCTGTAATGAACACAAATCACCGATTTATCTTTTTGTTGGAAAAACTGAAAACTAGCAGCGCACGGACAAAATGTGAACAGTAAAGAAATTAACATCTTTGTTACTGCTTACTGTTTCCTTTCTTTCTTTATTGTTTACATTTTACTGTTTCAATTTTTTTTTGTACCATTAGCCTAAAATGATCAGAGAGAAAGAGAAAAAGAGAGGAGAGGAGAGAATCCGCAAATCGTAAAACACAAAGCATTATTAATGACATATCAATAAAAAGTAATAATATATAATTACTCTGGACTACTGTGTGTTAAGACCGAAAAGTTTATTTGGCGCGCAGTTTTGTGAATTTGAAAAGGTATATAAAATCACACACTATCCGTATTTACTGGCTATGATCTATAAGGCTTTTCGTCTATCATTGTGTTTTTACATAAGCGGGTCGATGTTCTCTATTTAATTTGATTTATAATTATTCTTCTTATTATATTTCAACAATTTACAGTTTAAATGACGCATGCGAAGTCGTCAATGAATTTATACTTCGATAAGCAGTTAAAGTCACTAGATTAATAGACGTAGTGACTTCAGCTCATGTGCCAAAAGGCATTTAACGATCCTCCGTCGAAGGATCGTGCATTAATGCGATCTCGCAGGTGAAGAAGGATCGCACCTGTGAGGTCGCGAGGCTGCTCGTTTGCGTGAGAACTCGATTATTGTCTGCCAATTGCGTGTCGAAGAGGTGGAGTGACTGGCTGAGTAGGCGTACACCACGAGGCACCGAAACCAGCCAATGGTACCTCCTCGAAGCTTTGCGTTATGTATTCTTTATGTTGCCAAGTCACTATCTATATCTGCACTCCGCCCTTGTACGTGCCCGTACATATGTCTCGTACATATTTTGCGCCATAGAGCGAAAAATACCTTGAAGAATTCCTCGAGGTGTGACCACGCTCGCACATGCAATTCTCTCGATTTTGTTTTCTAATTAAAAGACTACGATTTAAGTATGTATTTGATACAAATCGCGATTGCTTAAAGGCTTTGTTATCACAGTACGTTAAATCGGTTGTCAGTTGTAAAGTCAAATTTCCCAGGAGTTGTTGAAGGTATTTTTGAACGAAACTCATCGAGGACTTATTAGCATTATCCGAACGAAGGGTACGAATTAATTTGTTAGAAGAATGTGGCGCAAAAATAGACTTGCTCGACTCTTTTCTTTAGCTTTGAAAAATGTTTATTTTATCCTTGACGATTTTTACAGATTATACAGCCATTGACAAAATTATTAGGCACTCTTGCTTTTTCTAAATTTCTTATAACTGTATGTTCGTAAGCTAAAAAATAAGTCATAAAAAATAATGGTGGACCAAGCAAATATTAGTTTATGTAGTTACTTAAGAAATAAATTGTAACATTTATAGTGTTATGTATTTTTTTATAAATTGGAGAAATTGTTAAATAAATAGGGTGCCTAATAATTTTGTCAATGGCTGTAGTATATGCGCGTGTATCATACAGATACTGGAGTAAATGACACTGCAGAGGAAAGTCTTGATAAATTATAAGACTTGTCGCGTTTAACATCAGATTTAGAATACTTATTCTAAATAATACAATTCGATATATTTTATGCAAAAATATCGATGCTCCAAATTGATGGAACATTACACGCCAAATATAGGGGCACAAATTTATTGCCACCCTGTATGTACATCGTCGCAGCTCATCTCGCCGCGCCGAGTTGCACATAATGCACAGCGAAGCGAGAGATGAAAGGCACTTCGCTTATCTAAACAAAAGCCTGTGCCGAAGTGTTTATCGCGGGCGAGTTGCTTAGCTTGCTGTCTGACTGGCTGACTGTCTGTCAACCGTCAAGGAAAACGAAATGCAGCGAAACAAGAGGAATGCCGCTGCTTTATCCGCAGGTCTCTCCTCTCGTCCACGACGGCTCGGTTTACGTCGTCGACCGTAACAGAGAGAGAGAGAGAGAGAGAGAGAGAGAGAGAGAGAGAGAGAGAGAGAGAGAGAGTAAAGCCTAAGGATGGCTACAGGAGAGAAGTTTATCGAGACAAAAGCTTTTCGTTCAAACCTACCTAGGCACATCAAAGAATACAAAAGTTTCTTTGACATCTTTTCAAAATATTATTTTTTCCATCAGTCTCGTTTCCTAAAAGAATTATTATTGTTTAAACAAATTTACTAAGTTATTTATCACGTGTCTTAATACTTAAAAAAAGTTCTCATGAAATTTGATTATCCTATTTTTAAATAATGTTTCTTTTATTTGCTCTGAATTTGTTTCGTAATAATATTACTGCTCAAGTAGAACGTATTAATTATAAAACGTCTCAAGTCTAAGATTCTGTCGATTGATCTAATGAATAAATAACTTTCAATTGCGCTGTATTTTATTTTAGAATATTCGCGTCGAATAATTATCACACTATTAAGACACTCTACGCAAAGTGTTTAGAACAAGATGTTAATGATTTCTGGAAATCCCATTTTTCTTTTATTTCAAATTTTATAATCTTTTACTGTAAAGTCGCACTTGTGAAAAGAAAAATACCAAAACTTGTACTCTTCTACAAACGTTATTTAATTATACAAGCACACCGGTTGTAGTTTCGTGAACGAATATAATTCGTTACGAATATAATTCGGTAAAACTATCGTTAAGCGCGACAGGCTTTTTCGAGAGAACGTATTGTTTGATACTACGCAATGGCCAATTAAAATACATTACTGCCGTAACGAGCCGAATGAGATGCATAAGTTACGCATGCTCAATTGATAATGACGTTTTATGCGTGTGTGCGAACATCCGTTCGCGGATCTCTCTCTCTCTCTCTCTCTTTCTCTCTCTCTTTCTTTTTCTCATTTATTTTAGCAAAAATGTACGTATAGAACATCCATGCATTTTTACGAAGACAAGTTGTTTTAATTTCTGATGTAAATAACTTCGGATGTGAAAAGAATAATTATGTCTTCTTTGCACACATAAAAAAATGTGAAACTAAAAAAAATATCTATAAAAACTTTTCTTCTGAAGAGTGGTTCTTTGCAAGTAGATTAATTAGTAAGAATTAATAGAATATTAATGAAACCGATTTTTAGAGGGAACGAGAGAGATGGCACATTTATTGAATTCTAAAATTATATATTATAATTTTAAAGCATTAACGCTGATTAACGCGTTACATAAAATTAATGTAATAATTTTTATTTCGGTATAATTTTGAGTAGCCCGACTTGTGATACAAAAGGTAATATGTCAAAAATTTCTTTGAACAAATCAACTTTCTTCGTGAGAGGAAAAGATAATGAAATATATAATGTCAAGTTTTTAAACAATTGACAATGATAACTGAAACTTGTAAAAGGTATAAGTACTAATCTCGTTTTTGGCTTATTATTTTGATCATCCACAAATTTTTTTGTATGCCTCGACAAAACATAAATTATTTACTCCAATCTAAGTACTTCTTTTCTGTCCTTTTCATTCACATTTCTTTTCAAATTTTTAACATATCTCTACTTCCCTAACACCACAAGATATCGTATGAATATTCTGGATATCGTACGAACATTCGTACAATATCATGCGTATATTTGTAAAATGTTACATTATTTGCTCGATATCACGTGCTGTTAGGGTTTAATCTTCTATGCTAACAAACTATTAATTTTTAGGAAGATCCACTCGCTGCTCGTGTCTGGATGTGCGATCTGACGTAACGCAATCTGACATAACGACAAATCCTGATTCGGCACACGTACGTGTACATTAATTGCCGCAAGAGATATTCTGCAAGGATCATAGAAAAAAAAAGGAAATGTAGCGAATAAGTAAAGATCGATCAGAACCTTACGTTCCGTCGCTGGCTGCCAGATTCGAGACAGAGCGCTCCGACAAACGTTCAAGGATGCCGTCGGCAGTTTCCTTCTGACAACAGCATCGTTATCCAGGGGGTGCGTAACGCGTGCGTGCGGCCGCGCGTATCTGCTACGTGCGTATGCGCCTAAACGGGTTGTATTGGAATCCAGGCATTTACCCGTGATTATATTTATCGGCCAAATTCACTTTGCTCGATTCACTTTCCAGGAGCACGGAAACATCATGCTGTACGTGTTCATGCACCACCCTACGTTACGCGTGCGTTACGTTTCGCGCACCGCCCGGCACACAACACATATGCAACACAGAGGCACGGCGATACGATACGAAACGATTAAATTCACCACGTCGTTTCGGTGAAGAGAGAGAGAAAAAGAGAGAGAGGGAGGAGAGACGTCTCGTCCGAGCTGCGAACGGAGGAGGAGATTTTCCGCAGGAGATCACTGCTCCGCCCGAGGAGCGCGAGGGATGCAGAGAACTCCGGCGGAGAGTCCTGGCTGTGCTTCGACCGGACACGACCGACCGACCACCACCACCACCACCACCACCACCACTACCACCACTGTTCCTCGCTCGCGAGATCGTTCGTTTAATTTTTTTTTGGATTGGAAACCACTTTTCCATCAGTCACGGAAATCACTCACGACATAGACTCCCGCTCGACCATCGTTTTCCCCGTCGCGTCGTAGACGTAGGTAGAGGTGTATCGGCGGGCCCTCGCCGTGTGTGTGCGCGATACGTCTCGCGGCTTGTGGAGTTCTGGGCATGCGAAATGTCGCCTGCCACCCCCGCCCGGTGGTCACGTGGTCACCCGCTCCATTCGGCTCCTCTTCGTCGCACCTTGTCTCTCTTTCTTCCCCCCCTCTCTCTCTCTCGTTTTTGCCCTCTTCGTCTGCTCCAATCTCCCGGCGTCTCCCTCCCTCTCCTCCGCGCCGCTCCGCCGCTCTTTGTTCCCCGCTCTCTTCTCGCGGTCTTCTCACGTCCTTTTACCTCCGCGCTTTCCTGCGTGCCTTCCGTCTTTATCGTTCTCTTTTTGTTTTCCTCTTTTTTTTTCCAAAAACCTTCTTCAAACTCCTGTATATAGGAATTGTGCGCATACCGAAAAGATAATCCCTCTCCAGGATGGAAGGAAATTACATTCCTTCTTTGCCTCTCGTCAATCGTTTATCATCTCTCTTTCTTAATTCTTCTTTTTGTACCTCTTTGCTCGTTTCTACATTCGCGCGCAATCGTACCGCTCAATAATATACATTTCTATTCGTTAGGCTCGCAATAAATTGTTTCTCTCACGCGCGTTCTCTTCTTTCCTTTTTGTTCCACTCTTGTTCTTCATCTCGCTCTTACCGGCGCGCGGCGGGCGCACACAGGTCGCTCGTTAATTAGAGCGAGAGGATATAACGAGTCGCGCGCGTGGTGGCTGATGGCGCGACAGATAAAGAAGGAGAACGAGACGACGCGCGAGAAGGACGGGAGACGAAAATGAAGAGAAGAGAGAGGTTGAGAGAGATAGAAGTCAAGAGACAACGTGAGAGAGAAAGAGAGTCTATCCCCTTACACTCGAATAATTGTCACCTTTTGTCACCGTTCATTTGTACAAATCGTTCGGCAATGAACGCTCCTTTATGGCGACCGGGACGAGTTTTTCAGAGAAGACGGCGATTAAAAGGATCTATGGGTGATCTTGATAAGAGTCGTAGAATGCATGCTTTAGGATCCCACGAATTAATGAGAGGAACAAAAGAGAGCGTCGCTCGTTTTCGTGCTTCAATCGTTGCAAGATATGCTTTTGATACGTTCTACAGGTTTACAAAAAATATCTTTAATTTAATCTTGCACGATTTTATCTTTTGTTCCGCTTGATATCAAACTGTTGATAGAGGTCCCATTTTTATTCCCAAATGATTTTAACGTCGACTATGAGGTAGCAAAACAATGGTCGTTCGGTACTCTTAATTTTATAATTCTTGAGATAATTTTCGAATTAGTCAGTTTCTTGCCTTGCGCACCTGAATGAGAAAAAAAGAAAGAAAGAAAGAGAAAAAGAAAGAGAGAGTCACTTACAGAGTCTCTCTTGATTTTCCCACTTTCTTTTTACGTAGAGACAGAGAATTCTTGACGGGAGGTCCACGCCACCGGCACTACGTCATACGGCAGGTTCCTGGAAGGCGAGAATGTCCCTGCGTCCTTTTTTCTCGCTTTATCGATTACGGCGCGATAAAGGCGCCGCGAGATATCTGCTTCCTCTGTCACTGCGTGACAAAACAAATTAGGGCCTTCGTCGTGAGTGAAATTATGGAGGGCGACCGTTCGCGAGATATTATATTAGTATACATCCCTCCACAACCCTTAAATCGAACTCGCACGTTTCACAATTTGAATTAAAAGAAAGTAGTAAAAATTTTAATTTTCAATCTTTAATTAAGGATTAATTTAAAATTATTTGAAATCTCCTTTTTGGTATTGTTAATATTAGACGCTTTTCTACGCTCGTATCTCTTACAAGAATCGTTTTTCTTTTAGATATATTTATCATTTATATATTTTACTTTACTTTAATTTTTATTAAATAATTTATTAATTCTATTGAAAGAGTTAGAATTGAATTAAATAAAGAATAGGAGAAAGTTTGAGAGAGAATATTTTTAAACCAAATTAAACTAAAATTTTTTTAACAAGTAAGAAATTTATATTATATCTTTGCAGAATACGTTTTTTTAAATTAATTTTTTAAATAATTTGTTTCATTTATGCTACATCTTTTAGGAATAAGCTTAACGCTGTGGACTTTTAAACTTGAAACCTCTTTGCGGCTAATGTAACTGTAACGGCGAGGGTGAGTCTGCATTTTTCAAGAACGGTGACGAAAATGAGGAACAACATGGACGGCAATATAATTTTCTACATCCTGTACCAACATCCATTGTGCGTTTTCCACCAGCTTGATGGACTCTCAAATTTCGTTAAAAGTCTCGCTAACGTTACCATAAAAGCATCTCAAGAAACTTTCCCGTTTAAACCGCTTCGTTCACGAACGCTTCACAATTGTTTTGGAGTATTATTTTGTACTTGATGAAATGACATATAATTTAATTGTTATTGTTAGAACATGAGCACTTAAATTTATCTCATTTTTTATTTATTCTCTCTTATTAACTATAATTATAATTTCCAGGAAAATTATCTTCGGTTAAAAACAGATTTACGTTTAAGAAATAATATTCGGGACACACAGTGATCGACGTCTTCATCAGGGCTTTGTGACAAATGACAAAGAGAATAATGCTTTTACATAATGGCTGGTAAACGCGAGGATGGGATAAGTACGGCTGATCCAGCCCCTAGTTTTTGTCCCTAATTTTCACAGAACGTCGAACACGGGAATCTCTCTTTGTGTTTCAAAACTCTTCATAGATCTCTTTATTGAAAACTCTGTTGGATTCGCTGTAATTCGTGTTGTTCATCTTTATTGTTTACATTTGTCTCACATGATATCCTATAAAGAGGATAGTAGATTTTATTAAATCAACCTAAAAAATTATATTTAAATGTTACGTGTAACAATGTCGTATATTTACACAAGATAAACATGATCCAAATTAATTTAAAAAAATTATAAAATACTTTTCACTTATCCGACAATATTTATAATCTTCTTTTAAACTTGTCTGTTACTCTCAACTTTCCATTACATCTTTTCTAAAATTGTAACGGTTTGAAGAAAGCTATACATGCATGCGCTGAATACAAAACTGTCCATCAGCTTCCACTATCAGCTTCTCATACGAATCAAATTTTCAGCATCCTCTCGAAGGAGGTTGCGACTCTCGTATCGTCGCGTTTCTCAGGACAAATTCGATACACCGTCTTCGTGAAAGAAATATCGATTCTAACGTGCGACGAATGTTATTGTGTTTCTCAGGAGTCACTCGATGCAGAGACGACGGATAATAAAGAGAGACGCGCCACAGACATGGCGTCGACATTATCCTGTGGTGGGCTGACCACAACCGCATGACTGGTGAAGAAATGGCGGAATGATAGTTGGTGCGATACCTTTATGATATAATGGAATAAAAGCTTCGCAAATCGCGAGAGAAAGAGTAAGAGAAGGCGAAAGAGAAAGAAAAGGAATAAAAAAACTATCCAGTTCTTCGAGGTATGCGGGTGGCTTGTATAGTCGTCTTCAATGTAGTAATAGTGCATATATGTACGTAACGACCACCCAGGTACATACATGTGTATGAACACTTTAGGAAAAGTGCAGGTACATAGAGACGTATATGGTATCGCGGGCTTCGCCAAGATGAGCCCAAAGTACGTGCGTTATTGTTAACACCACGTACGTTACTAACATTACTTTACTTGCAGGACACGATCTCAACTTTATCAGAATCGCTATTCAGGTGACGTCTCTTACTTTAATAACTTTTTTTCTTGTTAATTTTTTCATTTATTTTACTCATTGCATTCTTTTAGAAGAGTACAGGATTGAAATTAAAATCTTTATTCGTTTTTTTCTGTATAAGTAATTCGATAGTTGAAAAACTTAACTTGATGGTTTACATAATCGATATTACTACTCAAATGTAAAAGGAAAGCAAAGAAGCTAGGCGTCTTTGTAGTTAAAATTAATTTCGATATTTTAATAAATCATTATCGAGAATATTTTACTTTTGTTCATGTTTCAATATTATGAAAGATATAACGATCAATGTTTGTTATTTGGAGCATTTTATACTAGTTCCCAGAATTATTTATCGATCATAATCATTCATTGCTTCAAGTGCTCGGAGAGCGGCCTTGCGAGGATCATCATGAATCATCATGTTTACCTCAACATAAAATCACAAAGGGTTAATGGATATAAGTATTGTATGTGTTTGTGACACATTCGCCGACAAAGATCTGAAGAAGATTGACGAGACGCTATTGATGTAAATATAATCCCGATTTTAGAAGCCCACTTCTCTCTCTCTCTCTCTCTCTCTCTCTCTCCCGCAATGAATACACAACGCGTATTTGAAGTACGATTTTGCAAAAGTGGATGCACACGCGCGGAGATCCTACGAATGAATTTTGGACCAAAGCTAAGTAAGCGAGATATCTCTCTCTCCGTTTTGTCGTTGTGCGGGTATGTGGAAGACGGATGTACGTATGCGAAGATATTGGTGTGAGTAGATACGTGCGTTCTCCCTTCAGTTATACAGGGTGTTCTTTCGATTCAGTTTCAGGTATGAAGAATAAAAATGCATTGACCACCGTAATTTTAGATCAAACGAAAAAGAAGCGTGAAAAAATCGCTGGGATTGAAGTCTCATTTTTCGAAGGACAATCAAAGTTTACTTTCTTCATCTGCATCTTGTTAAGCAAGATTTAAAATTAATAACAAAAACGTGGAAATTACAACGAGACAGAATGCTCCAATGTTTACGGATAGCTTTTGGAGACGATTTGAACTATTAAATGTTCGGCGATAATTTGCGAATTTTAATAATTAATTCGTTTTATGTTTGTCACTCGGTTTCCTTGTCTTTTCTTTCGCTGAGGACATTTGTGTGTATGTGTGTACATGCACGCAGGCGCAGGCAGCTGTCACCTTACACCCATGGAGGAGGAGGCATGGGGCTGCGGCGGCCATTCTCAACTTATCTCTAGGATCTTTGTAAACATGTCGTGAAATCCGAGTATTTAGGCAGTGGCGTAGATCGCGGGGTGGAAAGGATCTATCGGGCGGTCCCGATGAGGAACTAGAAGAATCGAACGATCATCAGCAGCCCCAGGATGATTTCAACGAATACAAATTTCGAATGCTTTCGGATGTGCAAAAATCACCCCCATGCCCGTTTGCGGTAATAGCGATCGCGAGAATTGTCTGCTTTTTTTTCTTTTTTTGTTTATATGTCTTTCACAGCGCACAATTATATTCATCGATATATTATGCTCGGATTATATTACGGTTTCTTTCGGGTTATATCATGGTGATAAGCTCCTTGCCGGATGTGACTTCACGACATACCACTGATACCACGTACTCGTGATTTCCCCCAACAACCAGGACTGCAGCGCGGCAAAGTCAGTAGAGCATATTTTTTTTTGTTCCATGCTAATAAAAAGAAAAAAGTTGCCTGGATTATAGGACTGGACTTAGCCCATGGCCCATGATCCTAATTCATTTTATGGAATATGTGCTTAATGGGGTTTGAGAGTTATGGATGAACATTGGAACATTTTATGTATCAACTTTCAGATTTTGTCTACTTCTGTCAAAGGATAAAAAAAAATAGTAACAAACGGTAAACATAATCGCGGAATTGAAAATGTTTTTCGTAGATATCGATATACGTATTGATAGAAATAAACTACAATTCATATTATAGTCAGTTATTTTCGCGCAGACTTAAACACGATTTAACTTATAACGTATTTAATGTAGGAAAAAGGTAGCATCTGAAGAAAATTAAAACTTTGTTCAGCAAAACTTTCTATCAAGTCGGTGAAAAAATTCACAAACTTTATATACGTTTCTATCTTTTCAACACCCCGTATATATATTTGAGGGTTTCCCGGCGAATTGGTATTCCGATCGATCAAGTTTTAATACATCGGCAAATATCGGCCGCCGACGTCTCTTTAGTTAGCTCTTATTTTATCATACTCTACATACTTCATTCGCGTTTAACTCGATTTCTCGATAATAGATGAGTTACAATTAGATAAAAAATGAAATTTTTATAATGTTAAAGTTGAATACTTAATCTTTAAAGTCAAAAGTTTTTTCTGTCTGCTAGAAACGAATTTTTATTTTCATAGCATTCATTCATTAATTTATTGTCATTTATTATCAGAGATTAATGATATAAGTTGTTATATATACGCGTTCCACGATAAGCGAATGGACGCAGATTAATGAACGCATAATTATTTTTCATTTATATCAAGATACATTAATGTACGTATTAACGAATTAATAAGAATACGTGTAGTTACTGTTACGTGACATTTCGAGGCTATTGTAGAGATTCTGAGCGTCAAGACTCGCCAGACAAGAACCACAGCAACGTGAAACATAATACAAGTTGCACCAGCCAGTCCTAAGCTCAGCCATGCGAAGCAGGCAGCCAGCGGCTAAGGAACGCGACGTACGAATCAGATTACATCTTGCGTTGGCTGCTTATCTTTATTCTTCACCTTACATCGCCTCAATTCACCTCATTTCGCTTCAGTGACCAACCCTTCGATCAATTTATAACAACGCCCGGATGCACGATCACGATGAACAGATATTTTCGAGAGAAAATTTTTGGATAATAATTTTCTATAGGATGTCTAAAAAGGTTAAAGTAACACAATATGACAATAATTGAGAACTTTTTAGTAAAAAAAATTTATTAAAAACTATTTTGATAATTATTGTATCGGTTTCCTGTTTGTTATTAATCATTTTTAGTACACTGTATATTTTATCAGAGAATAGCGAATAATAAAACGAGACAGTATTACAATGAAGATATATTTATTGCATTGCGTGATAAATTCCGTAGGTGTTAATGCATAAATGTAGCATGAAATTTGAATAGAAAAAAAAAATAAAAAAAAAACAATTATTCCACTCTTTAATTACTTGATAATTTAAATTATCAAACAATTATTTCTTCTCTTTACCTTAAGTTGTTTATAAATAGGAAAAAAGATATGTTTTTTTTTAAACATTATTAAGTGATTAATTTATCAAGAAATTTCAATCACAAAACAATAATCTGATTTATCAAAATTTTTTTTTCATTATGTTATTTATATATAAATATAGTTAAAAAAATGTTAAAGTAAATTAATATTATTCGGTATCAGCAGTGGAGGCTTGCAAGAAAACTGGAGCTTGAGAGCCCTGTGCAACTTGTATTAATTGTGGTTGAGTTTGAATTGGAGCAGTTTGTATTATAATTGGTTGATTGCTCCCACCTTGCACTTGCATGCGAATCATCTGCAATTGCTGCGGAGTCAACTGAATCTAAAAAAAGAAAAAAAAAAAACAAAAGTGACATAATTAAACAGATAAGTAAATGTTGTAGATTTCATAAATAAGCTTTTTTTATATTTACGGGTATTTGTTGAATTTCACCGCTAGGAGTGACAATCTGTTGTACGATTTGTATTCCTCCGGCTTGTGTGGTGGATGTTTGCTGTGGTTGTTGCAATTGAATAATTTGATTAGACGTTTGCTGTGGACTTTGAACTGTAACTGTTTGCGCTGTAGTCGTGTTAGTGCTTTCCTAAAATTGATAACATTAAAAAGATTAATTATATGTGTGAACACAGATTTCTCTTGAACCAATTAAAAATAATAAGTAATATACCTGTTCTACCGGACTGCCGATATTGATAGTTTGGATTTGCCCGCCAGAAGGTTGAACAATTTGTATAGGTTGTGTGGTAGTGCCACTATTCTGTACACTTTGATTCGCTGAAGCTTGCTGCTGTGCCAATTGGAAGTAATAATGAACTTGATCCGAATTCATAGATGTACGTACAGTAGCTTCGTTCTGTGCTTTACTCTGTTTTATTTCGTCTCTTGGTACTATATCTATGAGAAAATCAAACTGATCATATTTTGTAACTGCCATTGCAATGTCATTTCGTTGAAGAGTTCGTCTCTTATTATCTTCTGTATGCACCCAAGCTCTAAGTGTCAGTTCATGTATAAAGATCTCTGCCGCTTTGGCAAAAAGCATAGGTGCTTCTGCACTTATCATTTTTACATCTCCATCTAGTTTCATAATCTTCTTTATCCTTGCCAATGGTAAAGATTGCGTTTTAAGATCCATCTGCACAACAAATATATTCAATATATATTTTGATATTAAAATATCAAAAGCTAAACTTTATTCAATTATTATAATCTTACTAACAGTTGTGATGTTTTTTATTTCTTCCATGACTTTTGGCCAGAAATGAACCAATGATTGTTGAGCTTCAGAATTACCTGGTGAGGCGATCTGTAGGTCACCATTTGAGTCACCCTCTACTTCGCTATCTTGATTTCTAAAAATGTAAAAAATATCTTTTTACTTTACATGTTCTAACTGTTGCAAAAATAAAACTCTTCCATTTTACTTCCTTCACAATTTGTTATAAAAAATACTGTTATATGCATAAAAACTTTGCTTAGATATGTTATATATTTAATAAAAATTGTTATATACTATATATATATATGATATTAATGCTATAATTAAAAATAAATTATCAATTTTTATAATAAAAACATTAAACAGCAATCTCTCCAAAATATACTCAATCTTTTACAAAATTAAAAGTTTTAAGGTTTTGCAGAATAAAGAACCGTCAATGTAAAATCTTAATAATAATTTCAATACATATATTTTTGTAATAAAATGTGCGTTCTTTTTGTTGTGTCTGTCATTCTACATGATATCAGATATAAACATTTCTATATTAAAGTAATAAAAAAATTAAATATTTCATATTATAAATTACTTTAAACACAGAAAAATAAAAGCTATATATTAAAATTAAAGAATTATTACGCAGATGGATATATTATCTGTTCTTTATATATACATATACATAGTTTACAGTGTATCGAGAATGCAATAATGTATAACCTCAAAATGGATAGAAGTTTGTTTACTTACGCATTTACGAAAAACACAGACATTTTCGTAGTGGCTTAAAAGTCAATTGCATAAAAATGGTAAGTATCCTTCAAATCACGAAAACTGCTTTATTATTAATAGACTAACCAACCATGGCTTTTTAATTATATTGTTTTCAGTGTGAAAAGTAATACTTTAATACTCAAAGGCAATAACTACGATTGGCTGTAGTTTCACTAGTTCCACTTCTACTGTAGCCAAGTATTCTGCATTATCGACAACGGATGAGTTCAAGCTGACGAACGGTTTTAAAAGGGTGACATTCTTTTGGACACAGCACAATTGGACACCAACCAATCATCTTGACTTATCTAACCAAACCAACGGAAAAACTCTAGGTATTGGCCGCTGAGAGTGGTGGTGTCCAATCGTGCGCACCCCGTTTTAAACCTGCTTGCCGAGTAACTGAACATGATTGGTTGAATCTACATGTGACAACCAATCATGTTCAATCGTTCGCCGAAAAGAGGACTAGTATCTCGAGGCTTTCCTAGGGACACAAACATTTTGCCAGCTTGAACTCGTCCAATGAAAACGTTATCGTAAAAAGAGGGAAATTCAAATAAAATATATTTTTTTCATTTATTGAACTTTAATGTATTAGTATATAAAATATGCTATTTACGATAAATTACAATATTTTTCTATACATAAAAATTTCAATCATGCATTGCTTTATAACTGCAGATTTTTTGAAAAACAAAATTTAATACTTCTTTAGCGGTGTGTGTGTCGGAATTGTTTACCCTTATTATACTTCCAAATTCCCTGATGTAGTGATCCAATTCCTTATCACGTGACGATTCCTTTGTTGTCATATATTTGTTAGTAAGCTGCGATAATTTTAATAAATCAGAGCTGAAAGCTTCATCTAGATCAAACAGTTCTAAAGCAGGTGGAGGTAATTCTTGGAAGCTTGGAGGAAATGCCTGAAAAATTTTTTTCAAATTTATATAACATGAATAATCATAAATTAAAGCTGAATTTGTGAGACAGACATATAGAAATAAGATATTATACTCACCGAAGCTTGAGTGGGAGGTAAAGGTGCTTCAAAATGAGGTGGTATTAAAGTAAGTGGTTCATGTTTTATTCCTAAAGCCTCAAACGCTTTTATGCAAGCTGGTACCATGTCTAAATTTATAGAATAAAAATGATGCTTAAATAATTTGGTATATTCGCGAGGTATATCAATATTATCTAAATCTTGCGTGCAAACTTTTGGATTGTCAGCTTGTTGAGTTATGTCTGGTACAAAATTGTACTCCCAAAACTGAAAACATAAAAAGTATAGTTAACGTATAGTTTTTGTCAACTGTGTTTTGTGAAAGAAAAAGAAATCTTAATCTTTATATTACATGTAGTAAAGAGAGTGTATCATAATCCATAATAAAAAACTTACTTCTATATCGTCTGTATGAAAATCCATTGTTTCTGTGATATTTAATTCAAAAAAATCAAAAATCATTTCCCGCAATGCATCATTACTTTCCTTTTCTATGTAAGCATCCATCAACATTCTGGATGAACCTAGTACAATGAGCTTGCCATTACTGTTTTTTACACAATGATAAGCACAGATTGGCCTATTCATTGGAATAGCGATTGAACCACTGGATAAAGCAACAACAGATGGTTGCACTACATTTAACGTTGCACCATAAGGATATAAAAATTTCATACCACTAAAATAATCATTTATTAATAATTGCAATTACCGCAAGTTGAATAAGATTGCCTTACATGTATTCATCATGATTCTTCAGAAATATGGATTTGTTTGACAAGCCTTGAGAGATCAAAGATTCTTTAGGATGCATTGTTTGACTGTAACTCATACGAGCTACGCTATCTGCAAATATAATGTATACAAATTAAAATATGAGTTTTTTATACATATCCAGAAAGTTTACAATAGAGAGAAAGAGTCAGATTATGTACCATTATTTACCATTATACCAAATTCTTCTAGCAAAAAGTTGATATTTGTATTAGATTTATTTTCACCACCCTCTCCAAGTGTGACAAGAACATTGCCACCAGAATTTAAAAAAGTTCTAATGGAATTCATTTCAAGTTCAGTAAATTTACTTAATGGTCCTGGTAACATTAGGATCTTTGCATTTGCCAATGATTCTTGCGCTATTACTTCATTATTCCTAAAAATATATTCATAGAGCATATAATAAGACTATATTGATGACGAATACAATATTTATATATTACATAAATAATATTGAGAGTTAGTAAATTTTAACTTACTCGATAAATTTCCACTTTGTTTTTAGTTTTCGTTGGAGTACTTTAAATTCTTCATTTAACTTTCTTTCATTTTTTGATATGTCAAAAATAATAATGTTTTCATTGCTATCACCACCATCCAATCCATTCATTTTGAGATTATTGTAAATCGAGGTATTCGTGAGTACAGCAATGTGACATCACATTACAATGTTTCAACAACGTGCACAATTTGTGCACGGTGCACGTCAAAATTTCATCGCGTTGTCACTATGACAACCATGAGTACACAATGAAAACGTGCTCAATAATGGCCGATAATTATCGAACCTAATTATTTACCATTCGCAGATGTTTTTCTTAGGTAACGTAAAAATGCAATATCATAATACAGTTATTCACTTTGTAATATTTCACAATATCGTAAAATATAAAAAAAATCCTATCATGATATTGATATTTTTATAATTTTTAGAAACACTGATAATTTTTATTTCTATTTAAACATTATTTAATATTTTGAATTTGTTTTTTTGTCACAAGACAATAATCGATAATGTTAAAGACATAATTATCTCGGTTGATAAATATGAAACTTTAGCCTTAATTCGGTAACTAAGCACACGTGTCGTTGCGGTTGCAATATTGATTTTATAATATTTGAGTTGGTATGTACTTCTGTGTGATGTAGAAAATAGAAGTGTGTGTATATATAATATTATCAATAATTTGTAATCTTTGTTAACGATATACAAAATAATAAGGCTAAACAGCATATACGTTGTCCAGTACTGTCGTATTAACTATATAGTTTGTGTTAAATGCAATATTTAAAATTCGCGGTTGTTTGCTGTTACATATGGCGGATTTAGACAACCAATCAAAAATTATTTCATTGGCTTAACTCTTCTTATAGCAATTCTAATAGGAGGCTGTACAAATTCCTGTCGATGATTGGCCAAGTAAATAGGCATATAGCGGATATTCCCAGCATTGGCGGACATTATCGTAAATATCGTCGTGAAAACGCTATTGAAAAATTGGTCTTACGGAGGGGCTTCTCAATCAATTTGCAATTTGTTTCTCTCGAATCGATAACGCGCAGGAAGCTGCCATTGGCAATCGCATCTTTTCTGGAAAATATGCCACAGTTTTGTCGTTTTTTGTAGACGTTTGTTTTCACAAGAACTCGACGAGGCCAACAAGATGAGCAAGGTATAAAAATTCAGATTGTTATTGTCGGTTTAACGTTTTGGTAGAAAATAATACGAAGTTATTATTTCGGGTCGGCTACGGTTGGGGTCCGCTTATCTCGGACTCATTTGTTTAAATGTTATCTCAAGAAAGAAATATATTTATTCAAAGAAATATATTTATAAATTTTCTTTGGAATTAAATATACAAAGATGGGAACAATATTTGAACAATAGATTTATAATTTTATGTATACATAATGTATGATGCTTTACTATGATTACTCCATTAAACTTTTTGGAGTTTAATGTGTGATGCTTTACTATGATTTTGGTTGTATTTGCTTTACCAGATCTCACGATCTTATCCCTCGGATGGCAAGGTCTATGTGGGAGATTTAGGGAGCAGTGCTAGTAAGCAACAATTGGAGGACGCATTTTCTTATTATGGACCCTTGCATAATGTCTGGGTTGCCAGAAACCCTCCTGGATTTGCTTTTGTTGAATTTGAAGATCCTAGAGATGCAGAGGATGCTGTAAGAGGACTGGATGGTCGAATTGTATGTGGAAGACGCATTCGTGTGGAATTGTCAAATGGAAAGAAATTAAGAGACAGAGGCTTTCCCAGAAGAGGTGTTGGAAGACCTTTTCATCCGGAAGATAAATGTTACGAATGTGGCGAGAGAGGTCATTATGCTAGAGATTGTCATCGTCATAGAAGTTCTCGTAGAAGAAGGTAAGTCTTTAGAAATATCTTCTTTTTTAATGGGATTAATAATTATATTTATTAATTTTGATATAAAAAGGACAAAAGCATTTAGAACTTGAATGTCTCAAGTTTATATGCTTGTGTATGCATGTGTGTATATATATTTATATGCATACACGCATTCATATATACATACATGCATATACATCCATGCATACACATATACATCCATGCATACATATATACATACATACATACATACATACATACATACATACATACATACATACATACATACATATATGCATACATGCATACATACATGCATACATATATAAATACATACATATGTACATATATAAATACATACATATGTACATATATACATACATACATCCATGCATACATATATACATATATACATATTGTATATATGTATATATGTATATATGTTTCTTTTTTTCCTGTGTAAGTTACGTTACAAAATGGAAAACGATTGTAACATAGTTACAGAAAAAAAATATTGCTTTACATCTCTTATCACATGTGAGCATGATGAGAGAATTATGTTTACAATTACAAAGATTTTCTTTTGTGTGAATCAGCCATTTGGATTTAGGCCTTTAATTAGGTCTTCATTTGTTTTTTTTTTTTGTATTTAATAATTAGGAAACAAATATTTAATATATATGTACAATATATGATCTCTATTGAGTTACACAAGATTTATTGAATTAAACAATTGTGACAATATCACAATTATTGTGCCAATTTTACTTTGCAGTTATGAAAAAGATTATACAAGGTTCCCTTATTTAAATAATGACGCTAATAAGCTACTTAGACTTAATTGGTAATGATTAAAAAAAAAGAAAAGATATTTCTACAAACATAAAGAAACTGGTTGTTAAGCGGCCAACGTAATATTGCCCGTTATTTATAGGAGTTGCGGCTGAGCATACAGCACACGCATGTGAAATGTGTGTTGCTACTCGACATTGTCGCGTGAGATTCGCCTTGGGTTCACGTTTGTGACACACACCGCGCGTCGTAGTTACAGCGTAGAGCACTCCACAGCTACTTTGGGTTTCCCTCTGCACACTCTGCGGGCGAGAAAACGCGGCAAAAACATGGGCCGTGGCCGACCGGACACGGGGTGGCTAGTTCTGCGCACTGCTACGATACCGATCCGCTGACCACTGACCATCACCCTAAATCGAGATTTATGCACGTCTGGCGTTCTTCGTTCAACTATCCGTGATTTCTGCCTAGTCGTCGTTCCCGTCGTAGCCATCGTTGTCGTCGTCGTGGTCGTCGTCGTGGTCGTCGTCGTCGTCGTCTTCATCGTCTTAATCATCGTCATCGTGGTTGTCGTCGTTGTCTTCATCGTCTCGTAATATCTAAAGGTTGCTGACAAACAAACTTTCAGCGATCTCGTCTCTAGCCACTCTTCATCCGTTCATCTCGGACCCTCTCGTAATTTCATCTGTGTAAAGGGCTCATCCGCTCTCCCTTCTCGCCATCGCGCACATGCAATCCACAATTGTCTGCTATAAGTACAGCCAGGAAAGATGGTATATATAAGTTGAACAATATATATCAAGTATATATCCTATCAGGATTAATGTATGGCTGAGTAAATTTTGAATATAAACGTATCTACGTTACATTATTATACGTAAGCAAACTTGCATGACCTGTAAAGATAGTTGTATTTATAATATTTATGAAGATAGTTTGATAGAGATGTTAAATAATGGAAACGTGGACTTAAAATGTTGACCAATGATTTATACATTAGAGTTTAATTTAAAAGATAATTTGTGATACTGATGTACATTTTTCAGAGAAAATTCAATATCTAAATCTTATATTTTTAATGTTTATTAAAAATGATAAACTTGTACATTTAATAGGTGTATAAATTAAGGATTTAATAAGATGAAATTCATTATTACTGATAATAAAGGAGTATTGAAAGAGATGACTAATTTTGGGGATAATATAAGTTGTGTAAAAAGTCGATAAAAGTAATAAAAATCGAATAATCTCCAATTTTAAAGATTATGTTTCATATTAATGTTCTGTAGTAATGGATAGGCAAAAATATATGCATGGTTATTATTTTAACATTTATTTATTACGATTTTTACTTTAGGTGGTCCCGTTCGCGATCAAAGTCTAAATCGAGATCACGCTCGCGCTCACGATCGCGATCGCGTTCACGGTCCCGTTCAAGATCTCGCAGTAATCGCTCGCGCTCGCGCTCATCACGGCGCAGCCCATCCCGCAGCAGGAGCGTTAACATCAAGGATAAGTATCGCAAGAAACGGAAGTCTGTTTCCAAAGATCGAAGCAAGTCGAAATCTCGATCAGGTTCCAGATCGCGAAGCAGATAAATAGTAAGTATATTATAACAAACATCGCTTATACCGTTGTTCAATGAATATGGTACATTGTGAGTTTCTGTTTCAGTGGACATGGATTTAATTGACGTTTATCGGATTCCTTTGACTTAATTAAAAAGCTACGATCCCTTTAACAGTTGAACCAATATTACAGATTAGTCTTAGATTATTATTTAGCATATATATAACTTACATGTAACATGGATAGCATAACAACTTCATATAAATGAAGGAATATTATTCTATATGAAAGAAAACACGTACATTGTTATTTTATCAGCTTTGCAATTTTTTTTTAAGTTTGTCATATTCATCGCTCGCATTTAAGTATTAATTGTAAACCGATGTTCAATAAAATGGTAGCTTTTCAGATAGGCGCGCATTTATATTTGATTGTACCATACATTCAATCAATGTCCATCGTCTCGCCGAAATCCCAAGTTCCCACACTAAATAAGCACACGTGTAGTATAAAAATCTTCCCTTTCGTATGTACATCTGTTTAATCGTGATCACGCGGCGCGTTCGCCGAGTTTTCTTCTCTCTTGAAATTTTTTTGCATTATCAGTACTCGACGGCAGTAAGGCGAGTTAATAGGCGTAGCGAACGGTGTGATCCGATTTGCACACATTTTCAAACACATTGAGTTATGCAGAGAAATCGCATTAAAGAATATCTCTGGGTAAGGTAATACTATGAAATAATTCAATTTTTTAATAGCCTGAAATATTATATCTGTCACTTGTCTCCTTCTAGGTTGTTTAAAATTCATATTGTTGAATGCTATTCAAGTATACTGAGTATACTATTTAAAAATGATAATGAAAGAGAGAGGTGTGACACAATGTGTGAATGACTTTGACTTCATTAAGTAAGCAGTTTTATTGTAGTTTTAATTTTCACAATTATTGTTAGACAATTGTAAAGTACAACAAAAAGTTAATGTTATTTTCATTAATAGTGCTTTTTTAATTTTGAAAAAAATTAACTCATATTTTATACAGAAATAAATTGCATGATCAATCAACATGATGATTGCTCTAAATTCCAAATGGTTCGGCACCCATGGCTCGCCTAAGGAGGATTAAGGAGCATGCAGACTGATGCAGACTGGTGAGGTGGGGTAAGCGACGAATGAAGGCGAAACGCGCTACAATGCGAAATACAGAATGGTAGTAGTGGAGAAGTGGAGGGAGCCGAAGAAGAAGAGAGGGAAGAAAAAGAGTTAAAGAGGAAGAAAAAGGGGAGAAGCCGGTGTAGGCAGCTCTGGGCAGTCCTGGCAGCCGGTAGAGACCATAGGCACGTTTTTAGTGAAGCTGAAGCATCGTAAAACTTCGGCGATTCTCTGTGATTCTCGTTTGCTTCGGCTTTGCTCGATCATCGCGTATACCGAGTTTCGTTGACCTCCCGTTACGCTTCTTTTTATTGTAAAACATTGCCGACGTGGTTCGACTGAGTGGCGAAAGCGAAATTTCTCGCCGTACACAAACCAATTATACGCATTCACTGTATCATTCTGCGTCGAGAGAGGGAGAGAGAAAGAGAGAGAGAGAGTGTGTGTGTTGAGCCAATTGCGTGAACAAATAATCAGCGCCAATTAAGCGTGCTGGCGCAATGACTTCCGCGTATGAGACAACGACAGAGTGCGAGCAGCAAAAGGCAACGAGTCCGCACGAGACTGCGAAAGTACGCTTCAACGGTCGAGAACCGGATAACCCGTACACTGTCGCTGATATGGAAAATGAGACCTCGTCATCGTCTCGAGCCAGTCTCGCAACAGGTGATTCGTCTATTGACGAATCCACGCTTTCTTTCGCAGAAGCCAGCGTTCTGCCCGATGAATCATTCAATGGAATTGTCGGAATGTTCGAAAAAGAGAAGGAAGATAAGAACATGGAACATGTCGGTGCGAGTGTCTCGATAAGTTCGGTAAATGGTATCTCGCGAATGAGCGACTCCAAAAACGAGAAGCTGCCCTTCGAAGATAATGAGAGGCAAAAGGAGAGAAAGGAATCGGTTTTATTAGCGGATAATACTGCGCTGGAAAGCAATGCGTCCACGTGCAATGCGAGAAGGGAGCAGGTCAAGGACCAGATCAAGGATCAGAAGAATTGGAGCGTATTGGAGGAAATTCGAATGCAGGAACTGCACACGTGTGGTAGTAGAGTTTACGCCGGGGAGAAATTTCGAGATTCCGCAATGGAGGACGTGCGAGCTTGTTGTGAGAACGTGGCGGAAATTTGCCTGGATGCGAACGAGAAACAGGATGAATTTGAAAGGGAAATTATCGGCCGGCAGGACTCGTTTTACGATGCCGTACGAGCGGGAAACGCCAAGCGTGTCTCAGCGTTGATCGCCAATGGTTGCGTGCAAAACCTGGATGAACCGGATTGGAATGTGTCAGGCGATCCACCCTTGTTGATGGCAGCGACGAATCAATGCCTGCCGGTGTTGAGGTACATAGTTTAGAATCATAGGACGTAAAATCGCCATCGCTTTTGTCTGTAATCGTTCAGATAAGATCACGTTCTTTTGCGCAACTTTCTCCTCTCCGCAAATTACATCAATTCAGAGCTCTCTGAGTCATTGTAGCATTATTTTTTTGTTTTAATGGATTTTTGCTAGAAATTCATTGATCTTCAGGGTGACATTATTATTGAAAAATCTATATAAAAATCCATAAAAGTTTTTCAAGTAACGATTTATACAAATCTACTGATTATTTTATTGCAATACATTTTTCAACAGCTTCGTAATACTCTGCACGGCTATAAAAGCGCGGTGCTATTTTATCTTCGTGGTGCGTATCGCGCGTAAATTTATAATATTGTAACAGTAGCAGTAGTTGTCTTATCTTTTTAAAAAAAAATTGTATCTCTTTATACAATAATTGTATAGAATAGACATGCCTAACGGACACATCGGGATCGGTTTTACAACTTTTTATTATTGCCGGATTACAGCGCGCTACTGGCAAACGGGTGCGATCCAGCTGTGCGTTCGCCGCGGGGCGAAACGGCACTTCACAGAGTAATCCTGAATGGCGGACCGAGTAATGTATTCAAGTTCGTAGAGGACCTCTTGAAATACGACTGTCCGCCAGGCGTCAAAGAGGCCGGCAGTGGATCGACTGCATTGCACGTGCTTTCTCGTCAACTGGCTCACACGTCGCCAAAGTCTCTTCGTCACAATTTCGACGCGGCCTTGAAGACGCTAGAATTACTGGCGAGAGCAGGACCTGTCAATGCTAAGGATCATCAAGGCCGAAGTGCTTTGCACATTTTAGCATCGTCAGCTATCTTTGGTATGACTGTGTACTATTCGATTCTTTAGAGTGTTGCGATTTTCTCTTAACGAAACGATATATCTTGGCGGCATCACTTATCTCTTAATTTACTTTACAATCATACGTATAAAGCTGAAATTCAAATTCTATTGGGTGAAGTCTCTCTATTTGAAACTATAATAATTTATTATTTAGTTGTTTCTCTCAAGTTTTTTTTAGTTTTCAAAAGTTGTTGAACTTTTATAAATTGTTTACACCATTTATACAATAAAAAGTTAAGTGTTTGACATTTAAAAAAAAAAAACGTGACATGCGTGACTTTTTCAAATAACAGGTGATTATTTTCGTTCTTCGTTTCGCGATCGTCTCAATGAAAAGAGTGTGCACAAGAGCTTTAATGGCACCGTTATCTTACAGATAACAACCACAAGACTGACATAGAGTCGCTGATTGGTACGCTTCTGGCCGCCGGCGCAGATACCGCGCTAAAGAACGATCGCGGAGAGACTGCTTTGCATGAGAGTTTGGAGTGTGGGGCGTTAAACACGGCGACATTGTTGATACAACACACGTCGACGGGCATCACATCCCGATACGGTGAAACCCCATTGCACATAGCGTCGCGAAAAAATCATGTCGATATCGTGGCGAGACTACTCGAACACGGCGAGGATCCCGGCACGCAGGACGCCAGTGGGAATACTCCGTTACATCTCGCATCAGCAAGAGGATTTCATCAGACAGTATCGCTGTTGGTCACCTCGCCTTTAGCTCAATTGGAGAAGGTCAATATCGACGGTCTGACGGCATTACAGGTTGCCGCCGAGAGCGGATTTGTCAACGCCGTCAGGATATTGTTGAAGGCTGGTGCCGATCCCAGCCAGACTATGCATTATTGCGCGACTATCTTGCGCAGTTATCCCGATATCTCGCTTCTAATTAATCATGAATTGATCAGACGTAGGCAACTCGCTGCCTGATTCGTCGATTTCCGAACTAATATCCGGCAATTTGTTAAAGATCATTAAATGTTACTATGGAACAAAGTGCAATTATAAAATCAAACTTGTTGCTCAATATTGCGATACGCATTCGATACATATGCGGAAATTGTGTGCAATCGTAATCGCATAATATAAAATTGTTGCCATAAATCCCGGCTGTGGATCAAAATGCACTTAATTTAAAAGATTGTAACGCATCTGCGTATATACACATGTATGATTTAGAATATATAAAATTACAATATAGTTTATACAAATAAACGTTAATATCATTATCGTTTTATTCTCACTATTGTTGTCATCGTGCGTAATCTTGCCATCATAATTACTACATTATTAATATTTTAATTAGGTTTACTTGTTACTGTCATAAGTGTTTGAATGGGAATTAATAAAATGAAACGGTACAGTTTTTATAACATTAGTGTATATTTTATAAATCCACATAATCTGAAATGAAGCAAAAATGAATAAATTGAGAGCATGTTTGTATGTACAGCTAAGTATAAATGAATTTTAAAATATTTCCCTCAAAGTATATCACATGATATCTGAAAGATTGTGTTAGAGAATTATAAAGTAATTATATAATGCTTATACAATGTAATTCACGATACTTGGGTGATTAAAACGTCAAGAAGACATTGTATAAAAATAAATATGTCTTCCCTATTTTATATAGGCTTCTTTCCATTACATGCATCGGGAGGAAATAAAAACAAATGTACAAATTATAGATTCCTTTCATTATGCATCAATTACAAAACATGTCTCACAGCCGTAAATTTCAGTAGATCTAGTTGATATAGATTTCGCATTGTAATTATATACACAATTAAAAATTTATGAAAATATTTGTCAACGTGGATCGAGATCGATCGCGTAAAATATCGATTTGTGTAACATTTAATAGATCAATGTTAAACACATTTCAACAAAAATTACATTTATCACGGATTAGCAAAATTTAAAATAGAAAAAAAAATGATAGGCACATACATAATACTGTTGCACGAACATTGAGACACGTTTCCAACTTTTCGTGGCCTACTGATAAGCTCTTATGATATTATTACTTGTAGTCAAGGTACGCGCGTGTGGTATGGCATATATGATACATGCATTCAAATTTACATTTACACACACGTTTCGATAGAAATTCAATTCGATGTATGTGTCTATGATACAGGCTGTTATATTGCATATTTAAGATTGACATGATATACTGTCATTGTTATCGGTTGTTCATTTTAAGAACACTTGCATGTAGCACAAAAAAGCCTAAACTATATCTTTAAGCTTTGAACATTGTTATGAAAGGTTTATGCGTCTTTTTTTTGGCACATTCTACTTGTATTCACAAAACAATGACAATGTATGTATGTACTACAGAAATACTCGATCACACACGCTCATTCCTTTCAATAACACTTTCTTTCATTACAACAGTCTTTAATTATAGTTCTTAAATTGTTAAAAATCCTTAATCTTATCAAATAATCAACTATAATAGATAATTCTGGCACAAAAGAAAATTATGGATTGAGTTATTAAAATTATGTGTAACTCTAGAAATATTTTATAACAAAAAAAGCTTGATTATACATTTTATCTAATCCAACTAAAATATTTTAAACCATACATAGTCTTAGAAGGATATTCTTTGGATAAACAAATGTATATTCTTAATTAAATGTACATACACACACCCACGCACAGATATATATGTATATGTGCATCCACGCTAGGTAACGTATTGAGAGCTGATGAGTTAATTTTGTCAAAAATTATAGGCCAATGACAATATTGCATGTTTATAAAGTTTATGTATTTATCAATTTAGGAAAAAAAAATAAATTTAGCAGACCTTCGCGCATTCGATTTTGCGTGTGTATACATATAATAATATGTAGAATACAAAAATCTTTTATTCTGTGCCAAGCATTGCACATTGTTACTTATCGTATGTTTCCTATTTTGACATTTCTGTCTAACTGTAAAGCGCATAGATATTATGCAGAATCCTATATACAATATAGTGCATAACATTATGGAATATATATCAGAGATGAGCATCATATTACATTCATTTTGTTTAATTCATTTTATTCGAATAATAATTTATTTCATTGTCTAATAAAACTTTGTAATTTTTTATTTAGTTAGGTACTCAAATAATGTCTTGTACGAGTAATGATCATTTTTATGAATATGAGTATTACATTCATTATGTGGAAAAATTAGACTAGTCTTCTCTATGCCCAACTGTTGTCAATCGAAGGTTATTCTTTATTATTCGAATAAGAAAATGAAAGATTTTTACCCACTTCTGATATTTACTAATAAAGTGTGTAGGCTGAATTTTTTTTCTCGCTATTTAAAAAAATGAAGACTTTATACTTATACTTATTACTTTGGCAGATGATGCATCTCTACATTAGAGATTTAGTTAAGGGATAAGATACAGAAATCAATTTTCTTGATAGCACTTTAGCAAAGATTTCCGTTAGCGCCTTAAGGTATTTACGGAAAATTAATTTCTTGTTTTCATATAAAATTGTTAAATATTAAAACTAAAATGATTCCATATTAACTTATTCACTACCAATTTCGAAAAGGTATTGTATTTGTTTGTTGAGGTTGCAAAAAGTATTATATTCATAAAATCTATTGAAAAAAATTATAGAAATCATTTAACATTATTGCTTGAAATTGAAATGGTTCGTTTATTATTCATTAAAAGATATTTAAAAACTATACAATTAAAGATATATCTTTTATAATTATTTACGAAGTATTCTGATTTATTAAATATTCTTATACATACATACATATACATATATACATATATATATATATATATATATATACATATATACATATATATATATATATATATAATCGATCAATTCAGTCTTTTAAAAACGTGCATTTATATTTCTTGAAAATTTAAATGTTGAAAGTTTCCAATCAAGAATAACATTAATATGCAATAACTAATAAATATAGGTATTTAGATTAATGTCAAATTATTTAACTTATGCATCATGATCATCATATAAATTTTAATTATTTGATATATTGTTTTCTTTTTATAATCAATTGTATGTTCTGAATGATAAGAGTTGCGGAGAGATTCTAAAGATTATGCAACAATCGTTACCTCTTGTTAAATATATATACATATGGCAGTGAATACGTTAATATCATAGAATAATGAATATTTTTCAACGTTTTCTTTTTAACAAAATATCTTTGTCTTTGATCTAAATATCACTTTGAATGTAATGCTTTTGTTCTTTCTACGATTATCAATATTAGAAATCTACTAAGTATTAGAATTTCATTCTAAAATATTGAATTATACTTTTTTCTATTATAATATTAAGATTATTATCTGTAATTTTTTTTGGTAGAAGCGTCCTCCTATCAATCGATTTTCGAATAATTAAAAACTGTAACAATAAAAAATTGTACTGCCAAAAATATGTAAATGCTAAATAATGATTTTTTTTTCATGCAAACAGGAAATGGCAAGAAAACAGGTATAATATTTATATAGCGTTTTGACTACAGCGGGTTTGAACCCAATTCGAATTGGATTAATTATGTCATATGCTGAAACTTAAAATGGAGCATGTGACGTCATTAACCAGCTTCGAGTTTAAATCCATTGTAATAAAAAATGCTATTACATTTACATTTAAAGATAATTATATAATAAATCTATGTAAAATTGGCATCAATTATTTCAGTAATCCATTATTATTACGTTAAATAATCCCCTATTAAACTTGAGAAATTCTTAAGAAAAAGATATACAAGTCATAATCTCTCTAAAATAGTTAAAAAATATGAAACAAGTATTCTATCCATTTTATAAGAAAATTCTTTTTCTTAATAAAACTTATTTTCGCTTAATAGTCTAATTTATCGGAAATAGAGCAGCACAAATTGAGTTTCTGCTAACAAAACTGAAATGCAAATTACAAAGAAAATAACATATTTGAAATGTTTTGTACACATCTTTTAACACACAAATGCGATCATATGCGCGTGTGTGTTAGGAAATATTTTACGTGTTTGATAAATAAACCTATCTATAATTACTTAATTCAAATTTATCTACGTCCCTTAGATTATATTTTTGGTAACATAAACATGTGATATATTTGGTTTAAATCCATTTTATATAACGATTATAAATATACCAGATAATAACGTGCACGAACTTATCCGTAAAAAAAGTTATGATTATTTACATCTTGGATGTATTGTAATTGTATTACTGGATTAAGAATTGTTCAGAAGAAAATGTTGTCTTCGACTTGAATCAATAATATTGCGATATATATGTCGACTATATTTAGATAAATAATATTTATATATGTTTTGTATATATAAATTGCCTGAACTTTCTCTCTCTCTCTCTCTCTCTCTCACACACATTCATAAAATAAACGGATATATATATATATATATATATATATATATATATATATATATATATATAATCTTCGGAACTTATCAAATTCCTGCATCAATTATTTTAACATTGTTCTTAATATTACTATTATTATTATTCACATCACACATATCAAATCTACATGACTATGTCAGCCACGATCCTGTTTCAAGTGATTACTCCAATTATACAATTATTCATAAACTTATACACTTTGTTATTAGCTCTCGTGATGTATATGATAACTAATAAATGATAGCAATCACTTAAAAATCCTTATAATATGATTTTCGTTATCAACGATAACTTATATCATACTTTCTTTACATTATACCATACTTTGTTCGTTATGATCACTTGAGCCACATTAATTTCTACGATATTTACAGAAAAAGATTAGGGCACTTTAGCTTCCAATTCCTCCATGTTATTTTGTAAAATGCTAAATATAAAAAATCTGTTAGCATGAAGTACTAAAAACTTATCTATACGTTTGTCATATAAAAACATTTTCTCTATGCTGCCTTATTCTGACTTGGAAAAAAGACTTACTATGTATGAATACTGCTGTTACTCTGATAAGATGCACTGAAAACTTGTACAAATTCATACACTAGAATATCTCATAGTATATATCAACTACTATGTAGTCTCCAATATACTAAGAAACTTTTCAAGTTTAACGCATAATCAAATGACTTTAATGAGTTCCAGAAGCTCATGGTAAAACTAAATCGATTTTTCAACTTGAGTTTTTGTTCTTTTTCTACAGCGAAGAACACGATAGACAATCGTTATACGAACGTCGTTATATACGATATAATCTATATAAAAGATGCCATTCGCTTATTTATTCACTTACAGAATTGTGCCTGCACGGAGCTACCAGGTCGCTTATTGTGGAGTTGTGACGAGTTTTTCTGCAGCCTTCATTATCGTTCACGAGGTTGGGATTAACAGAGTGCGAGAGAGCAGCCGTTTTGTTGAAGTCTATTGTGGCGTAGCCTTTTTGTGGCTTATTTGGAGATTCGGGGGGAGAGGGAGCAGTGTTTATCGCATTGTCCGATGCGTCGGTGTCTTTCTTGTCCAGATCTAAAACTGCATAATTTACCTCTCTGATGAGACATCCCGTCGGCGTGGAAGGTGCTAAGGGCGACTTCTCGGCTACCGAGGTGCCAGAGAATCTTTTTCTCAGACTTTCAATTTCGCTCGCCTCTAGATTAGCGTAGCAATGTCTGGAGCCTTCTTCCACGTCTGACTGTAAGACGGGCAATGGAGGTGGACGCACTCTGATAGCAATGTTTTCTGCGTGATCTTGCCCTGGACTTATATTCATGTATGCATGCTCAGATCCCTCTACGTCGTTACTTTCTTCCTTGAGCTGATTCGTCTCAGAAGTACTGTGCGTTGGCGAGATTGGGCTAGATTCACTGCAGAGGTCTATGTTCATATAGGGCGCCATAGTCGTTAACGGTGACGTTGCGTCACAGGTTACTTCTATGCTACCCTGAATGGGTATCAATTCAGTTTCCACAGGTCCACTAATGGATATCGCTTTATTGACCGATATAAAAGCGTTTTGTGGTGATCTACGACAATGACAACAAAATCATATTCCAAGTGTTTTATACCATTTTTAATTTTTATATCACAATAAATCGATATTACCTTTGTACTGTCCTTCCAAGACTTTTGTTATTGTTGCGCTCCATTTCGATGGGGAGAGACGACAAGACCTCTTCATTAACGTAAAGAGAGGACGGATGAGGCTGAGAAATCGGTGGCGGTGGTGGCAGCATAAGGGGTGGTGACGGTGATCCCAAAGTTCCTTGGGGCGATATAGGGCCACTGCTTAATCTTCTGATACCATTCTGCTGGCTATGAGGAAGTCTAGAACTCGTACGATTGTTACTTCTAGATGATATTGGATCCAGATAATTAGGCTCCATTTGTACTGCCACATTTGTCATTAATGTAGCAGGATGTGATGGGATTGGAAGGTCTCTGGACAACGTATCATCTCCACTGTTGTTACGTATCTGTTATGTAATAAGTATTTTCTTCATGTATCATCATACATCTAAATACTAATATTAGGAACCATCTATTTTGTATAATAAACTAATATATTAACCTGAATTTTTGTTTGTACAAGATTAAACAGTTCTTCAGCTCTCCGACACTTAAAGGCATATATGCCAGGACCCGTGGAGCAGCGTCTGCCTGACTCAAAACTGAAGAGTCCCTCCAAGTCATATCCATATCGTCGTAAGCAACGCAATGGCCATTTAATTGGTTGCTTGCCACGTTGATACAATATAATGTCTACCTCTGTCACTTCTAAACGTCCAGGCGAAATGAAATTACCATCATCATCTACGTTCATTACTTGAAAAATGTTGGGATGCAGATCGTTAACGTCTGCTCTGCTATTGACGCAACCCATCCTTTATTTATCTAAACAAAAACAATACAATTTGTACAATTTGTTTCATTATAAACCAATCACTCTTATTACGCATTTCCATCAATAAGAAGCACATTATAAATTTAAAAACAAAATTACAGTTACTTCCCAACTTTGTATTCATCTTTATAGTAATCCTAATGATTCAGAGTACATTAGGTAAACAAAGAATAAAATTATTTCCAACACATAATACGATGGAAACATAAAGGTTGTGAAGCGATCTATCATGTTTCACCAGTGAGCTATCGTTACGCATTAAAAATCAGATATACACACCAAATACGACATAGCCAAGATATAATATCCGTCTTCTGACGAGCGTGATCGTCGCTTATCCCGTCGCTGTCAGCAGCATATTCCTACACATTGACGCGGCTAGGCGACTTCACCATAATACGCGCAATTCAAGTGAGATTGTACAAAATGTACGACAGGACTGACGAAGACCGCGCCAAATTCATCATCGAAGCGACAAACGTAGGCACGTTTCAATTACAAATTACAAATATTTGATAAGCTTTGAGGGCAGGAGGGGGAAAATTTTTATAGCGTTTTTCACTGGGAAAACTAGTGCGCACTGAGTGTGCACCCGCCGCTGGTAATTGGATGTTTCGATTCGCGAAATGACGGTGCCAACGGAAACGCCCAATTACCTGCAGCAGAGAGGAACCTGAGAGCGGCCACGGCGGCCTTTTTCCTATAACGCTTCGAAACTCCCGTACACTAGTGACGCACATCTATTCTGGTCAGAATAGGAACTACGTGTCACATCCATTTTGCAACCCGCCGTTAAAAACAGTGTGGATGTTAGCACGGACAACAACCCACATCCATCTCTCGAGAAACATTCTGTGCTAAAATTGTCTAGTGGGGGTATTATCTTTTTTTAGAAATTATGGGACGAGAAATCTTAAAATATTTCACATATGTATGCAAAATTCTAAGATATAAACTTTCTAAATATATCTGGAAAATGTTCCAATTCATATAAAAATGAGAAAAATTTTCACCAGAGCTATTAAAACAATAATTTTAAATTATTATATAATCATAATTGTTGTATAGTTATATTAGTTTAATTAATCAATACAGTTACAAATACAGTTATACTAATTAACATATAATTAAAATTTATGTTTTAGAAGCCAAACCAGTTTATAGCATTTTACCGACATACGATAATACCATATGCGCTCAAGATTTATTCGTCAGAATACTGAGTTTGTAGTTCTCTACAAGATGACGCCACAGTTTAACTTTTCGCCGGCGTGACGAGCGCAGGCGGCTGCGTCGGCAGCGTCGGGTCTCATCTCAGTAAACAATATGGCCGGTTCATCGTGGGGCGCGTGTTATGTCGTCCTCGTCGTGTTCGCCGAATTCCAACGTCCGTGCTGCGAGCGGGGTTAGCCATTCACGGTAAGTACAAGCTTGAAATTGAGAAACGCATCTGTCAAGTAGCGTTTCATGAGAAGACACCGGAACCGCGGCCGGCACGCGGTTCCATGCGAGACGCTCGCGCGCGCGCGTGCGATCGCAGACGATCTCGGCCGAGAGGGAATGCTCGTGTTCCCGGGGCCGAGAAGAGAAAAAAAAGAAACTATCCGACGCGGTCTGGAGCGCTTCCCGTCCCGACGAACCTCGTCAACGTCCCGTCGCGACGGTAACAGGTGACGTCGCGCCGTACGTGTCAGCGTGAGTGCAAGCGCACTCACGCCCGCACGTCCGAGCGGGTAAAAGCGACGTCGACGTCAGTGCACGCTTTCCGCGAATTTGCCGCTCCTATAATCAATTCATTTGCGACGTTGGCTGGCGCGGCCGCTCGTGATTTCGTGTGACTCTGGCGAACTTCGCCGCGAGAAAAAGCTCCGCTTTCTTTGCACGTCGCCGGCAGCGGCGACGGCGCGCGAGAGATGTTCCAACTCGCGTGGCCGCCGAAGCAACAGGTTTTTTGTACTGAGAAACCGTGCGGCGGCGGTGGCGGCTGTGGCGGCGACGACCTCTGGCTCATCCGCGAGATCTGCGTCGTCGCGATTCGAGAGCCGTGATTTTCAACGTGTTTTCCCGACGTTCATCGTCAGGCGATCAACTTTACACTCGTAAATAGTGCGATAGACTGTTAAAAAATTAAAAAATCCTCGCTTCGAACGGAGCAGAACGTTAGATTACGAAAGACAATACTTAATAATTTTTTAAACCGATTTCTCTCTCTCTCTCTCTCCCTTTTTCTTTCTTTCTCTTAAGATTACGCGGAGGTGAACCGACTTGCCGAATGTACGTTATCAAATAATATCACATTAATGTAATATCCCGAAAATGAGAGTGCATTCGTAGCGATCGCGGATTTGAAACCGAGATTGTGGGTGGTTCCATGAAGAGAAAGAGAGCGTATTGCGATTGCGTCGGGGGAGACGGAGAACATCGAGGCGCGTACCGCGCGCGAAAAATTGCGCTGTGACGCAAGACCTCGGCTGACCTCAAAATTCGCGCCGCACGCATGTGCGCTCTTGCCTCGTTCTCCGGTCGCTTCTCGCGCGAGAGTCGAAGGATTTCACGACGGCACGGCACGTGGACAAGAGGGGGGGAGGGGGTGAGGAAGGGAAACGAGATTTCGATGTAAGAATCGTTATTGGAAAAAGAGAGTGCGTACGCAAAGGACGCCGCGCCGCTTCGGAAAATACCGCAATCCCCAGCTTTCATTTGGCCTCGTTTTAAGCGTTTCATAATTCGCTAACTCGGAGCAGAGATCCGACTTGATATGCCAATAAAATAATTGAATGGCTCAGACGCTGAGACTCTGCTGAGAAAATCGAAATATTCAAGAGGAAATTATTTGTGGCATTACCTTCGATGTTTATTAATTATAAAAGCAGTTTGTTTATGGTAACAGAAATGACGGAAGATACAATTTGTTTATGGTGATAGAAATGACAGAAGAACAATGAAATATGTATTTCATTTGTTTTATTCATTTGATTTATTTGCTACAGATAAAACTTTATTTCGCCGCAGTTGAATGAGGACTTATTTCAGTGAAATAAATTTACATCGCACAAATAAATTTTTAAGTGTCGTTTTCTCGAGAGGTGCAAAATTTATTATTTTTTTTTCTGCTCTGTAATTAAAATGCACACAGGAATAGAATCAAGGGTAATGTTACGTAACGAGAGAAAATATGGTGTTACACAAATGAAGTGAGATTGGGCGCCATCGTTATCACGTCGCTGTATCGCCGTATATAATGCCTCATGTTCATTAACTTTTTCTAATTCACCAGATGTAACTTTATACGAGATCGCGGCTGTAATTGTGCGTTTCGCGACATTTACGCGTAATGGAATGAAGGCGAATGAATTCCGAGAAATAATATCTTTACGTCACGCACACGATTTATAGCAAAAGAAGAAAGAAATGCGAACGTTCATTGAGCTGTTTGAGCCCGCGATTCGATAGCTTACTCTCTTTTTTTTTTCTCGGTTCTCGGCGATAATTACTACGGCTATTTTCTCTTCTCGCGTTCTCCCTTCTGATGCGTTATCCGTATCGTAATATTTACGCGCTTCACCAAAGCGTCGTGCACGCTTCGTGCGTTCGTCGCTCATCGAGAAAAGAAAAACGCTTTCGGCGTAACCGCTGCTTCGTAAGCCTAATTGACTATTACGGATTCGTTTCTCAATTTTACTCCCTCGAGTTACGCCACTTCCTCGCGTGGAGCGAGAGCTATACTCTTTTCAGTAAAAACGCATTGCGTTCTCCGCGTCGTCGCGAGCCGCCTCTCTCGCTTCCGAGTGACGCAAGTTGACGCATCGCGACTTCTCGTTGCGCTCGTTTGCCAGCTAGTTAATGCTCAGACCAATGCTAAAGATTCCCATTGATTGGTGCCTTAAAGGCAAGCGTCGCACACCGACAACCTTTAGCGAAAACAGATTGATAAATCGCGAACGCAGCAGATACGCGTATTTGCATTGTATTTAGCGACGATGCTCATTTTTCCCGCGCAAAATATCGAGCATTCAACACCGTTCAATCTTTGCCTACACTGAAAAAAAAAATTACTAAATTTCAATAAGTATTTGTTTGTATATTTGCAAGAAAATATTTACTAAGTATAAATATATATTTATTTAATAAAAGGATGACTAATTAAATTTAATTATCAGTTTTCTTTAATTGACTAAATAATTACGTACTGCAAATAAATATTTTCTTGCAAATATACAAACAAATATTTATTAAAATTTAGTAATTTTTTGTTCAGTGTATCAATTTATGTAACGTGTTTTATTTAGCGTAAATTAATGTACATGATATAAATTGCGTGCGACAATCGCATCTTTCTCGGGATTTTAATTTCTGCTTGACTTGCAAATTATAACCCTTGATAAATTAATTAAAATTAAATTAAATTAATTAATTAAATTTAAATGAAGGCGGCAACTTAAGAGGTGAATATGCACTGTTAAAAAATGTCATGAAATTCAATGCATTTTCAAATTACACATTAAATTTAATGTATCTATAACTGAAAAGCATGTGCAATGCATGAAAGTACACTTTTGACATCATTAAATTTATATTGAATATACATTAAACGTTTTTAATGTACCTGCTTGAAATTTACTTTCGTTACACTATATTAAATTCTGCTGCCGATTTTTAACAGTGTTACATATATCGCTCGTTTGCTGCAACAATATAACATATAAAATTCAAAGTTTTCCGGTTTGAATTTTTGAATCAATAAAATTTTGTAATATTATTTTTAAACGCGATGATTTTGATGTAACAATCAATGATAATAATTGATTGGTAGAGGAACAAAAATATCATTCAATGTGTAATTTCTTAATCGGTGGTATTGTCATTCTCATTGGGATTCTCTTTTCTTTGCAAACAAAAAAGGAAACAATTTTTGAGTTACGCGTCATTATTGTAGTAAATGAAAAATACAATTCGTGCTGATTTGACATTTTAGAGTATTTCCGTGTAGAATCCAATCATGAGAGAGGCCGACGGTGGTTCTCGGAATGATTTTCGGTCAGTATCTAGATATTCCGAAAGCGTCCTCGGCGCATGGAGATCCTTTCTCTCGAGGCGAGGTAAAGACGTCGTCGCATGACCTCGGATTCGTCGGCGTCACGTGCGTTCTCGCTGAGCTGAGGATACGTCTCGTGCTTATGCAAATCCGTCGTCGTCGCGCAATCTTCGTCGCCGCTCCGTGTACGTCTTCGCGAGCGTATCTCCGCTCGCGAATACGAGCGCGCGTTTTCGTCGGCGATGACAAGACCCTTTTGTTGTTGCCAGGTGAATAATCGCGGTGCAAACAGCGATAAGTGACTCGAAGTATAAGATCGCGGCTGGCGCACAAGCAAACAATCGTCGATCTGTTTAACACATAATCCTTGCAGCCTTGGAGTCTGTACATTACTCCACTTTTTTTTTTTTAAATATTTGCACACTTTTGCGACACTGCATTGAGATTTACAATACGTTATGTTAAAATTAATATGATTAATCACGTAGTAATGATATAATAACAAACATATAAATTATAATTTTGTGGTATTATATTCATTTATGCAAGAGATAATTTTTTTTTTACGTAATTCTCGCAACACACGATCGTTTGCAAGTTGATAATGCTAATTGATCGTCCGACAATGTAAACATGGAATACCGCTTTATTTTAGTGAATGAGGCCTAATGGTTAATCTTTAAATAGATAGGTGGGGTGGCCATAGCATAATTTTCTTAAATAATTCATACTTTTAGATTGACAACAGAACTCATTAACTTTCTATTATTTACTTTTTTATAATTGTTTACTTGACCGATTGAGGAGGGTTATTTAGGTTGAAGTGATAAACAATGACGAGGCGTGAAACGTGCTGGGGGTGTTATCACAGCACTCCACCTACTCACATTTTGATCTTAACTCTCTTTATTCCTTTTTTATGTACCTCATTTTTTTTTCATCTCTCTAATGCAAAATAAAACAGCACTACTATACGCAATATAAAATTAAAATTACAATTATCTGATATGGGTTTTGAAAATAGACTTGAGTAACATTCTAAAAGTTAAACAATCTTATTTTTTTTTGCTTTTTTTGTTAGATTTTTGGAATATTTTATTTACTTTGTTTCAGTATTTTAACAATTTTCTATTTTTTTATTTTTTTTCTATTAAAAATTATAATTGAAATAATTATATTTGTATTTTTTGTTCACTATATTATATATACATTTTTAGTTCAATATTTTATGTACGTTGTGATAAAAATTTTTAATGAATTTTATTTTAAGCTGTTATTTAGTATTAGACTGTTTATATTTAAACACTTTCTTTTTGTTTGAGTTACATATTTTAATAATAAATGATATTAAAACATAAAATGCAGAAACCTTGGATTATAGAAATCTTGTCGAAAAAAAAGTATTATCTACCAGGCGCTTAAAGTTTATTCTTTTTACATTCTTCTATCATCAAAGGTTTAACTAATATAAATTTAAATATAACGTACTGTATTAATGTAACGAAAAGTATAACAATAATAATAACATTTCTTTGGGATGTTGTCAGCACCTCCACCTACCTATTTACGTGACTTTTGACCACCTATCTACTTCAAAGTTAAATAACTACAGTCTCTTCTTGTTATTCCGTATGGTTGAAGAAATATTCGCTCGCTGGCCTGCGGTTATCGCGCCTAACGATCGCACGGACAGCATTAGGTCACACACATCGATTCCCTTCACCCCTGGTGTTCCTGAATAATGGATGCATTTCACTACTTGTGCGCGCTAGGGGTCGCAATTCGCCAAGCGTATATCCCGCTGTCGTTTTCGCACGACCTGTCAACGAATTGCCCAGGAAGAAGAAATCGTGGCAATACGTTCGTTCACGTGTCTTATGACACGCGTTCTTTTGCCCCCCTCCCCCTTCAACGTTACACAATATCGCCTTTTAACTATCTTACGTACTCAGACACTAATTGCTATAAGGGATCATGTTAACGCGCGCGGTAAAGTTAATAATTAACGTTACCTGCTTCTTGTCTTTTTTAATCGAAAAATAAACATCGAGTATCTTGTATTTAATTATCTTATCTTTCTTTATTTTCATCTTGGACTTTCATTTTTTCGCGCCAAATTATTAATTCTTTTTCTTTTAAGTTGCAATTTTCTAAGAGTAACGAAACAAGTTTTTTGCTGCATCTCGATTGCTTATTTACGGCAGTTTTGGCGTCTTCAAAAACAGTCCGGTCTCGTAAACCGTTTTGTCATGATGCTTGAATGATCGATACGTCGAGATTAGCTGATATTGTGAAGACTTGTACACGAGAGAATTGTGCGAGACGTAACGTTTTTGTTACGTCTCATACTGTTATCAGAAATATGAAGGCCGCGATTGCGATTTGCAGCGTAACGAGCATAAAACGCGTCACGCTGTTTACATTTTTGAGGAACAAAATCGTGATTTATCTGATTTATATCTGTCACGGAAGTTGATTTACGAATTCGTCGAGTATACTCGTATCTTGTAAGATGCTCGAATGTTCGCTCGCGCTCTCAGAGATTGTCAAAAGTGAGTACAATTTTTTAAGTTTATACTATGGCTAAATAAATTTCTATTATCGTACCATAAAACATATTCAATTCAGTTTTTTTATACAATTTTAAATTAATTTTATCTCATAATCTTCTATTAATAAACTTCACACACAAATGTTATTTTTTAATATCGATTGTGAAAATTGATTGTAAAAATTGATTGTGATTTTTGCTATATTTTTTATGTGTTAATAGTAACCGCATTGTTTTAATGCTTTTTTTCAAGTTTTTTTTTTCGTTCAGCGATATGAAAGTTTTAACATCTACACCGTACATACTTTCACACTCGAGTAAAAGGAACGATGAAAGCAGGCAATCGTTCGTTCGCTGTGACGTAGTTCAATCACTTTCTCATGTCTACTATTGGCCTTGACCATCATTAAAAGGTCGGCGAAATTGATAAAAGTCTTTGCTAGAGAACTTAATTCGTGATGTATTTTTCATTTGTACTACCTCGTATTGGCTTCCTGAAATATATTTTTCATGTGAGAGTATCCTATGTAATTTAACAATTGTTTAAATGCTTCGTGTTAACATAAATTTTAGAAAATGCTTGTTAACACAAGATATATTCATCGGCATAAGTAGCTTTAGTTTAAGTTGAAGAAACAGCGTCACTACATTTTGCAAGAAAAAAAAAAAACGTTTTTCCTTATGTATTTTATTTGTTCATTTTACGGTTCAGCATAATAGGTGCACAAAAGAAAAACTGTATTTAGAAACGCTTTACTTCTTTTTCTAATTTTTTTCTTTTAGTATGTGACGGTTGTCTTTGAGATTGTTATCTACAAAGAATGTCTTGTTGATATTTGTTTTGAAATCTCATCATAAATTTTAGAAAAAATCTCTTTAGAAAAAACTTTTTAGAAACTAAGAAAAAAGAATTTATACTCTATCGAAGAAATATTATAAAGTTTTGTTTTAACTCAATATTCTTGATTGTAGTATTAAATTATTAGGATTTGTTCAGAATATGTTTTGAATCAATTTGAGGCTTACGATAAACTTATGATAGATTTATGGTTATTCGGAATGAGTAATATACTTTCATATTAAAAGAAAAATATTGCAATTATCAAAATTTAACTAACTATAAGTTATAGTCATTTTCCAACATATTTATAGTTATTTTAGTTATGCAAATTATAGTTATTCGTTTTTAATACTATGTAAATAGCAATTAAATATTTAAAAAATAATATTTGCTATGTGATTGCATTTATTATTACATATAAAAATGTCAATTTTATTTTTACCATCTGCATCTTTACATTTTATTATATTATAATATTTGAAAAATTATTAAAATTTATATAAAACTTTTTGTACTTGACAGAACTATTTAGGAACACAAAGTTATTATTACCAACATTATAAATAACTATAAAAATGGAGTTTCTAATCAAAATTCTTTTATTGTGGAATTATAACACAAATATCAAATATTAGTGCAGAAGTTTATTTTGAGTAAATATCATCTGTTTCGAGTAAATAATGAGTGTATTTTAAGATTATCAAGAAAATATTCTTTACAAAGATAACTGTTAATAGAAAAAAATTAAAAACTGAGAGAGTGTTCGCTTTTTTTAGCATGAGAATGACATTTTACTGTATGTTTCTTTATACGTATTACAATTGTTGGATAAAAAAACTCAAGATATTGTCAATCAACCAAAAAAACGCATTTCCTCTGTCAAACATAAGAATAACTTTGTAGAAATACTGTGCTTTATTGTCAAGGATATTTCTAGAAATTCGTGCTGATATAACGCAGAACGGAAACGATTTGAAACTAGACTTCTTTGTAGTGAAACGTTTGTGTCAGTTATAAAAGATATTGATATATCAGATTTCCTTCAGCACTATTAATACGAAATACATTAATACGAGACGTAAAGCCATGCTCTAAATTACTTGCTTTTAATGGTTACAGGTTTAGCTCCGTTATGATTATTCATTTTTGCTGTTCGCTACAGTCGTAAAGTGCGGTTACATAGAGAGACAGGATGCGTATGTAATGTGCTTGTCGTTAGCTACAGAACGAATAACATAACAACCGAGTTCATGGAGTGAGTGAATGTCCATGGCATCATAGCTCGTGGAATTCTCGTTGACGAAGCGAGCTGTCTCGTTCTACCAATTTTCAATGTCGCGAACTTTTAACTCGACTCAATGATCTTGCGTGTTGCATTCTTTCGTAACCGTCGACACGGAGCGTCTCGGATTGAATATATTTTATGGAGTTGTTCAATTTGTAATTTGTCTTGTCTTTCTCTTAAAAAAAAAAAAAAATGTTGAAAAAATTTAAATTTTTATAAATTATACAATTTTCTTATCAAGCAAGATATCGAACTTTATCAAGCTTTAGATCAAACATACTGTGAGAATATCGAACGATATATCTCTCTATCCGAGAATATATCGCGCGTGATTTAAAAATCTTAGATGAAGTTACACGTGTCGACATACGATAATCATACAAAAGGAAATTAACTTTCTTATCACTTTTCCTGAAAAAAGGAGAGTTTTATACTTGCCTCGTTCTTTCACGAGAAATCTTGACGTCGCCTAACCCAATGAAGATATCGATCCCGCAATACAACGTCGGGATTCATTAAATTCGCGTGGTACGCACGTCGATAAACTTCATCTATGATAATGAAAGAGAGTCGAGATAGAATCTATTATTAAAGACATTATTGAGGCGTCGATGGAATAAGAGTAATATAACAACAAATTTTTCCTGGTCTTTAAAATTATTAGTTTTTGCTACTAATTTCTTCTGGCACAGCATTCAATTTCGTAAAATATATGATAAAATTTATAAAGAATGAATTAAAAAAATATTTCTGTAATATATCAGGTTTATATTATTATATTAATTATTGAACACATTATTTATTATATTATTACATTTTTTAAAATGTTTTTTAATGACGAATATTTTTTGAATTATTTAATCGCGTTTAACAGTGAAAGTATCTCTAACAGTCGCTATATATAATCGTGAAATCCCGTATGCTTTCGGTGCACGCGCACTTAGACGACGCATTCCGTTCGTAGATAAACGTGACTGGCATCATTAGTCTCATGGAATCAATTAACGGAGCAGCCGACCGGCTCTCGCGATAACCACTGAATACCGATATTTGATTGTGCAATCTTTGAAGTTAGTCACTGTACATTTATAGCGACCGGATTCGTTATTTTTCCACAGTCATTAAAACGATTTGCGTGCAAAAATGATAAAAATGTTATCGTTTAGATATTAATATTCCTTAAATGGGCGCGTTGTTTTTTATGAGACATAAATGGTCGCGTAGAATTCAATTTTTTTGACCCACATTTTAATCATGAAATAGTAATTTGCAAGCATTAAAAATTAAAAAAAATTATATTTAAAAAAATATTTTTTTATATAGTATTTTGATTAATATTAATTAATAAATACAGTCACTTAAAATAATAAAATAAATTTTAATTATTGTTATACTTTAAGTCAAAGTATAAACACACAAAATATATGAATATTATTTAAATAATGTGATTGTTTAAAGTCAATAATAATTCGGAAAGTGACGTAATATTATAGTATATTTGTTTTATTACGTCATGTGTTTGTCTCATTGCACATCAATTTTTAAAGCATATTGCAAAAAATTGAATATTAACAAACATTTTTATTATTCAAAAATAATTGAAAATAGCAATTATTATTTGTTTATTAAAAATAAAAATTATCAATGTACAAAATAAAATATACGTTTACATTGAAAAAATTAAAAGGAAAGTAAAGAAAAAATAACTAAAAGAACTGAAACTAAAAATAAACTTTTAAGCAATACGCTGAATTGCGCAGAAAGTTACGTACGTGGCTGCTTGAGGGTAAAATTGACTCATAGGATAAAAGAACAGCTGTTAACTAAAATATACAAGCGTTATCGATGCTACTTAAACTTACTTACTGAAGTCGAAACTAAGGTGCAAAAGAAGATACTGAGAGTAGTAGAGTCGCAAAAAAAAAGCGAAATGGAGAAACATTAATTTATTTGGGCATCTGGGTCAATTTAATCTTCCCGTGCCTGCGTAAGGGTTAACTACACAAGATATTTGTAGATGTCTTAGCTCTAATTCTACTGCTGTTCCTGGAAAGAATCTTTCAGCCAATGTGATTTTCTTTCTGCGAAAAAAATTAACCAAAAAATTATGCAAGGTATTTCTTCTGTAACTCGACCATTTAGAAATATCTGTGTTGCTTTTAATTCGCAATGGCACATATGATTACTAGGGTATTGTTGTTTTAGATACGTGTTAATTACTTTTTTATTTTTATATAAACTTAGTTTTTTATTTTTATTACTAATACAAAATGGAGATATTATTTAAAAATTTAACGTGATTTAAAAAATCCTGTTTATACTGTCTCAGAGGTTTTTGCACTCCCCCCTCCCCTTTAATCTCTTTCCTTCATGCTGATCTTAATCGTTCTCAATGATCCAAGGTTTATTTTAATATACACAAATGTGGTTATTATTGGAACCAGAATAAATTATTTATCGCAAGATATTGTTGGACAAAATGGTTTAGAAATGGCTTAGAAATGTAGAACGAAATTTTACAAAATTTTTTAAACTTTTACAAGCTATAAAAAAAGATTTTCCAATTTTTTCAATAAATTTTGGTTCCAATCATAACCACAAGTGTTACGAATATTTTACTTCAAAGCAGAAGTCGATCAGTAGTTTCTGAGAGAAGCTTGTGGCAAGATTGAAAAACATGTATTTGAGAAAAACACATTTAAATCATGAAATCGCGCAATGTGTGCATATGTTACGTTCTTCAAAACATGAAAACAACGGTAAAATTTTCGAATTTCATTAAATCGTTGTTACAATCTTGTTCTTAATAGTATAAAGATTTTAATAAAAATATGCTATCTTATTAAAAAAATGATCATGATTTTTAAATGATCATTACAGGAAAGATTACATCAGAAAACGTTTATGTATAAAACAATTTAATTAAAAAACTTTATTTATTTAATCTTAAATGGACATTCACAAAATTTTTACTTAAAGTTTATGCATAGTAACGTGAAAGAATTTTATTTTGAAAAATATTATTTGAATATTTTTTTCTCTATGTTCAAAAATAGATATTGAAGTAATACGTATGTTAAAATAAGTAACAAAATAGCCAGTACATCAAGAAATGAATGCTGAAGTCATTTCACGTTTTCTCTCAAACATCTTCTTATTCCTAGGAGGAAAAGACATCGTATCACGTCTAATCGCGATAAGATATCGGCTTAAAGCCATGTGTACAATATTTTATGATTTTCATGTTAAAATGGAATAATATCTCGATTCATTTACCTCACAATTTATTTACCTAATTTTGCCAAACTAGTGGATTTGACATGCGGCTTATTTTTCTAGATTCTGATGATTGATTGGGTGATACTTGTGAGAAACAGTTATGCCAGAGCTTAATAATGAATAATAGCGCAATTTTGTCACGTAACTCTCATCTCAATCGACCATCTGTCGGATAGTATTGTTAAAATCTTAGAAACATCTGTTAAATCCTTTCGCGGCCAACTTCAAAATGATATTAAGTAAATGTAAATTAATCTGGGACGAGTTATTTTTCTATTCTATTTTCACTTCATTAATTTTATTTTACACTTTTCCGCATTGCATGAAAAAACTTTTATTATTGTACTTTTTAGTCCGGAATTTCTTTTTTAATCTTTGTTGCACAAAAAGATTGTGAGATCATTTTGCGAGATATAATTTTCTATTCTGTTAATGCTGCACGGAACTTTTATCATCCCATCGACGTACGATTTATCTTATCAGGCCAGGTGGCACACCTCTCCACCGATTTCTCGTAAATATCACGAATAATCTACTCTGAGAAAGAAAATGTGCATTGTCATTTCGAGCATCAAAATGGACAACTACTGTATTATGCATCTAATCTTCAAGTTAAATCATTGGTTAAACGGTTAAATGAAATATATATTTAGTACATAAGCATTAGAAACGTAGTTTAAGGTATCATTTGCTATTACGGATTCTAATTACGTTCAATCTTCCCTAAGTGTCGTATTTAATCTTTGCGGACATTTACACGGAAATCTACGCGTAAATATGAACATGTGATGTGTTTAAGATACAGAACAGGCATAATTCACTATAAACGCTTTTATTTGAACTAACACATTTTATAAAGCAATATTTGCAATACCTTTGTTTCTTTTCATTCCATAGTCTTTGTTTTTTTTTTAAACGTATACGAGCGGGATCATTAAAATAATATTAATATATAATGAACATTCGCATAATGCATGCGTTATTTTGCATTAAGAAAATTGAATTTTAAATAAAAAAAAGTAGAACGTTGTTATCTATTTGGATTATGTAACATTTCGTGCAAGTCGATTTATTAACATACATAATTCTTAATTGTTTTATAACGTTTTGTGATATTTCGCGAACGTTTTGCGAACTGTCAATGAAATCCTTTATGCATACAAGCGCATATTAAATTAATATCAGCAGAATCTCATTTTTAATTTTCATTTCATTTTCATGACTATAAATTAATAGCACATATGTTTCTCGGAATCTCGCCTTGACGAGAATCCTTTTAATAACATTTAAATTAATAATAGCAAATTGTTCTGAAATTACGTAAAGTACTACTCTGTATGTTTAATGTTATTAATATTTAATATACTTAAAATGTTTGACCGATATACAACATTAATACGACTAAGTAACTTCAAAGAACCTTCATGCTATCTTTAAACAAGCCTATCGAAATGGTGGAACGGACTGCTTTACACACATTACTCTTTATATCGCCAAGAACCTATCTACGACACCTATTTCATATCTATTATCGATGCTATCGAAACTACGCAGCTTGTATGGAAAAAAAAAGAAAGCCGTCCAAATGATTCTTCGTGCATTGCTTATATTTAAAAATCATTAGTAATTTACGTGCAGTAGTAATTCCCGATTTAAATCAGACGTGGACTTTAGACTCATTAATGTTAATAACAGTAGACATTATGACTTCACAAACAAATTTATGACTTTTTTTTTTAAATGTTGACAATGGTTTTCTGAATTCAATGACGTTCTCAACTCAATGTTGCAAAACTACTGATGTGATTTAAATAAAATTATATCTTTTAAGAAAACGTTTTTTTATACATGTGGAAAGCATTAAATTATTTAATTTTGAAGGTTTTTTTAGATTAAAGTATATTTCTTTTTCATTTATAGTAACACAGATCTGATTGCTCCGTTGAGATTGTTAGAGATATATAAATCTACCATGTATCTTTGCGGTTGCCTTGGTCTTCTCTGATGCTAATCTTTCTTTCGTTATCGCGCGTAATAAAAAAACCACAGGTCAGGTCGCTTGAATAAACGTGAGTTAAGCTAAATGGGACAATACCTATCATTGGGTGCCGCACCCTACCCATCTCCGGCCCTACCCTTTCGGTCATCACATAGAGGGTTGTCCCGGTTACTTTGAAAATCGCCGCTTTCCAGGAGCTGATATTCCAGAATTACCGCGGGATCTTTATTGAACACAGTCACGGATGGCAATTTGAGGCTTTTTGATTAGACGCGCGATAGCAACTACCATTTGGACATCAAATGTTTTTATTGGACAAAATCTGCAAGCTTACGCGAGAGAATTAATATATTATATATCGGAGTTAACGTGAAATTTAAATTTAAATCCACTCCCATAGCGGCGCAATTAATCGTATTGAAAAGGGATCTTTGCAAATCGATTGGTTTGGGAAATTAATACGAATTTATTTGAATAAAATATACATTAATAATAATTAATTTTAACTTTTGCGTTAATAATAATCAAACTTAATAATACGTCGCGATAATGAAAATATATTTCGGAAGCGGGTAAACGCAAGAACGTGATTTTCAAGACGGACAAACGATTCTTGATTATTCAATTGTGATTGATTTCTTCGCATTTCTGCGACGCATCGACGGCTTACTTTACAAACCGTATTACAGCTCTCGCGTGCACGCCGTCGCGACTGACGATCGACCCGCTGGTTATAAATCGTGCAATTAGGGGTGGATAGACCGCCACTTTTCCTCGCCATTCCCGACGCGTCGAGGCGCTATTTACTACGCAAATGAAGCAATCGGTCCCCATGGGGGGGGATTCGGTGACGAATTGCTATTCTTTCGTCGTAAAACAGCTGGACTGTTATGTTATCTCGTGCAGGATATCAGGGCGGAGGCAGTGTCACTTTGCAAGGTCGCCTTGTATTAAGGATGCGTGAGGGTTGGAGCTATGTCTCCGTTATACACTCGCATTATAGGTATTTATCTATGTCTGCGCAGGTTTCGTTAATCATTCGACACCATTATTTTATTCGCCACACATCATGGTCAACTTCATTAATTTTGAAACCAAATCATTTTTCACAGAATTATTCTATAATAATTTACAGATGGCGTGCCTTTCGATGTACACTATAAAAGAATTCAGTAAATTTACATGTAATAAATGCAAAAATTACACGATTGGTCCCGTAAATATAGAAAAAAATGATGTAACTTTATAGAAATTATGCAATTCCACAAAAAATATATAGATTTGCTTTTATTGAGTAAATATATCTTACTTTATTAATTACGTATAATATACAACAGGATATTTGAAATTATATTGTATGTCATTATCTAAATTTTTGTAACATGTAACACAACAATATTCCGCAACATTATATCGCAAAATATGATTAGTGTTCACCGTGCATGCATTAAAATTCTGTCCTAGCTATATTATGTACGGGCGCAGTAAATAGTCATTCTGTTGTGTACAACATGTATGATAGACAATATTTGAATGTATAATAATACAATTGCAAAACGTATTGTTCTTTTCTTAGTTCTATAACTTTCCATACGTGTTGTAAATTTACTTCTGCAATCTTCTTAATTACAAATTACAAAATTAATATTACCCTTGTATATTGCAAATTTACAAATGCGTGGAAATTAACAAGTGTTTAGTAACTTTACATCTATGATAGTAGATAATTTTGAGAACATTTTTTTACAGTGTACAATATGGATACAATATAATATTATATTATATTATTTACGTTTAAACAAATATATTTAAAAAAAATTTAATTACACTAATTTTGTTTAAGTTAGTATAACTATTAGTTTAGTTGAATCGTATTAGCGTATTTATATCATATCAATCACATTATGATTGTGATTTCAATATTTCTGTTTATTGCTGTGATTTTATTATTGTGATTTTAATATTTTAACATTGATGATACGTGTTACTGCAACTCCTTAATAAATTCTGAAAGTTGCATATCATTATTAGAGGAAGGGTTAATGCAGGCGTTATCATGTGCGACAGATCGGCGTAAATATTACGCAATGACGCTCTATCATCGCATTGAATACATGTGTACAGACCACAGGAGTTAGAACTGGTTGATCTTTTTGCTATACTTTCGTACATGTCTCATCGATTGACCTACCGTTACGTATGCGAGACGATAGTCTATCTATCCACAACGATGATTCTGAAAATCCCGCGAGATATAACATTCCAGACATTAGAGCAAACGCGCGTGCTCTGTCAAATGAAAGAGCTATGAATTATCGATTATCACCTTCTGTTATTTACGCCATTCGTACGATTAAAAAGCGAATCGATATACTCTAAGGATACGGTTTTCCGCACATTTAACTTTTCTTTTCTCTCGTATGTCGTTAACGACATTTTATTTAATCGTTCACTTTGCAATCGTAATTATGCATAACCGACACGCGCCTTTGTTAAATAACTCTTCTGTAATGTTTGTTTTAATTGACACGACAAGAATTATACATATATTTATTATTTAATTGAAGCACATTGAAAAGAGCGCGAATTGCCAGAAAATCAATAATGTCGAAATTTTCGCATATCGGCCAGTCAACACTTATTAATAGAATCGATGATGCATAACTATACGAGACTATTTCCGATACCTTCCTCGTGTAAATCGCGTGCTTACTCTCACCTATTTTCGTACGCGTCGTAAATCACATTTTTTGAAAGAATGCATGATTGCGATTCTTAAGTCGTCGCCCGATGACACGGCCTAATTGAAACGGCTTCATTCTTTGTCAGACAAATGAAACTGTCTCGGCGATGATGTATCATCTTCGTTGTGCCCGACGCGCCTTTTCTGACATAATACCCCGAAACGCGTGTCGTATGTGACCGAGAAACCTCTGGCTTCGTCGAGGTTTCCATTAGCTTTTTCATCACGCGACTTCCAATTACTCCATCTCTACTCAATTATTTATAAATATTATATACCACCTTGTTGAATAATATAACTGCGCCGTTCGCGGACGTTTCCGGAGGAACTTAATTATCGACTCGCAGAAACGACGTAGGATGAACTCGATGATACGCGGGGTATCTAATTCCCAATTAGTGAAATTAATATGCTACCGGCACGCACATCTATCAAAAAAAAAAAAAAAAAAAATGAAGGTACACGATATAAAGGTGCTGTTAAATTAATCGATTTCTTTTTAACATTGAGAGATAAAGTTTCCTTTTTGATTTTTTCTGTTTTAATTTTTGGCAATTCTCAACAAAATTGAGTTTTTGCGCTTATTTATAATTAGAACGGATTGCGATAGTCTTTCAATTTCACTGGTGCGTTACGGGTAACACCCGTGGGATTGGAAAATATATACCTAACGTTGAGGCATACCGCTTCAATATTGACATACCATAATATTTGGGACAGTACCTGGCAAAATGTCGCGGATTGACATTTCTAAAATGCCAGTCGTGTCATTAGCATGTTCAGGAATGGTATTTCTGTACTTTGTTGCTTTCAGTGACCTAGTTTCGATTTTTGATGTTCGATATACTTTTACCGATGTCAGTAACCTCGTTTTTATTTGGCGTCTAATGTTTCTAAATATTCTATCCGCAATTACTGAAATATGAGATTATATCTGATTTTACGTCAACTGGACATTGAGATAATTTTCTGCCAAAAATGAAGTTATCTACCCCTCATTATCGCGTAATGATTACGGCGAAAGGTAAAAGATGCAATGTCTTGCTGCAAAGAAAAAAAACTAAATAAACCTCTAATTTGTTTTTATTTAAATACATTTGAAATATCGACCGTGAATCATATTCCTTTGAGGATTATTATGCGTCTTCTGTCTCTTATAAGAAGATGCAGTTCATCCTCGAAGGTAGAGAAAAGTGGCATCTCCACCCTGATGCAGGTCTCATCTTGCAAAAGGACTAAATGTGCCAAACATTTATTTTAGCCGGTCACATTAATTACGAAGTTCCGTCCCATCTTTTCTCTCATTATTTACTTAGATATTCAATTACCTCCTATTTTCGCTACGTTCACAATAATTAATCGATCGTTTAATATATCATTTGTATCGGTTTGATAAATGATGGGATTAATCTCTTCTTAATCGTTCTGTTCACTGCCTTTCCGATGACAACCGTCCTGCTGCGAGTTGCTGCGAGTGCGTCGCGCCGCGTCGCGCCGCTCCGCGCCGGTTTCCACCGTTCGTCGCGAAGACCGGTGTATCGTGATGCGCGGTGCCGCGGCTCCGGCCTTGCTCGCCCATCCTCCGTCAGTCGAGCACGACGCGCGCCTTCGAGCGGTCTGGCCTATCGCGTGTTCGGCGGAGTCGACGAGCGGACTCCCTCCGTCGCTCTCGAGCCGTAGTGACACGCGATCGACACTCGCCGCGCCTAACGAACGTGACCGGATGCGAGGAGCAGTGACGAACGATAAGTCCTAGTGTCTTTCCCGTCCGCGAGCACTCTGTTGTTATCGTGATTTCGGCCAGGATTCCCGAGGCGGATTCGCCGAGCGTACGAGCGTACAAGCGCGGGGATTCGCGAAGCGTTTGATAAATTTCGCTGGGATTTACGCTGTAAATATCGAGGAACTCGCTGCTGCCACTGCTGTACCGCTCCGCCGGGGAATTTATATTTGGGACGATAGAAAGAGAGAGAGAGAAAGAGAGAGAAACGAGGAGAGTCCCGACCGGGTCTCTCGACTGACCGGCGCTCAAAGCTTGCGGCGCTTTTTTAATCGAGCGATCGCGGCGCGCAAGGTCGCGAGCTTTTTCGAGTGGCGTGCCTGGTGATCTTTTACAACGATAATCGGTGACCGCTTTTCTCGCCGGAGAGAAGGAAAACGCATTCGACAACGCGGTCTCTCATAAGGTGGAGCGAGCTCGTTCATCTCATTGATCGCTCGATCGAAGATCTTTCCGCGCGCGCGACCTTGACCCTGCAAGGGAAGTTCAATCGATCGTCGAGCGCACGCTGAGAACTCACGCGGAGCGTCGATAAACACAAATGCGTGTGGAGGGAAAAAATGGTGTGAGGTGAAGAACGATATCGACGATCGTCGTCGAGGACGTTCAACCTCGAGTAAAAAGTTTCCGCGGGGAATTCCACCATGCCGCGACGCCGCCGCGATGACGTAGACCAGAGCAGTGATCGGAGAAAGTCACAAATTAATTGAGACTCGGATCTCGCATCGGCTGTTGTCCATCGTGTAGGTGCGCGCGACGAGAAGCGTGTGCGAAGGGCGAGAGTTTCTTCCGACGGTCACGAAGAGCGAACACGCTAAATGAAAGTTTTACTATGCTAAGATATGACGACGAAGAGCCGTCTGCAAGGTGAGCGTTCGTGATCTCGCCTATCGCTCGTGTGCGGAATACCTAACGCGAGAAAAGAAAAACACATGAGATTAGTTTGCATTAACATTATTGCGGTACATAATATCCAGTTACAGCTTTTCTTTTTATTTCGGTGTCTAGGAGTTTTCACAAACTATTCAATTTTTGCGCTATTAGGCATGATCGGTAACAGAAGCGTTTGATGCTTTTTACTTGAACAAGTAAAACGATTTTTCTTATTGGAGTTAAATGGCGTGTTTAGTGGATAATATGATGAAAAATAACGAAACTATATTTCTGTAATCTTAAGATTAATTCTCTTTTAACAGGATTTTGACTTTTTTTTATATAATGTATAACTATCGCAAGATATTTAGCTTGAAGATTTTGAAAATTCTTTTGAATTGTGGAGAGATGTACCATATAAGCGTATAACATTCCATAGAGTATTATACGAATATTTTTAAAAATTAAAATAACGTTTCGAGAATATTCAATATTTTTAATATTACTTTAATTATAGGCATATTGTGTGAATGTTACATGTCCGGTTTTACATAATATTTGTGGAATATTATGAACATGTCCTACGAATATTATTGTGGTCAAAAATTAATATAAATTATTATGCACAAAATATTCATAAATTTTATAACTATTATATTTAAAAGTTATAATATTTCTGATAATTTAAAATATTGAAGTAAATAATTTTATTATTTACTTTTTATAGAATATTTATATAATATTCACGTATTATCAGGAGTGAACATACAACTATTTTTTTATTAATATTTTGAGAATATTATTTAATATAAAAATAATATTACGCGCTTATAGGGTACGAAGATCGTTTCAGTTTTCAACGAGAAATATCCTGATTTTTTCGTCAGACGTTATCTGTTATCGAATATTCTACACAGTTTAGAAATATTCTTTGTTGATTGTTTATACTGATATTTCGTAAAAATGGGTTTGAACGAAACTAGATTTGCTTTTATTTTGTAAAAATAAATTTGTATGAAGCAGCCGAACTTATTCATAAATTATCCGGTTTATTCTCATAACGTTCTGAGAATGGCGGGTTTCTCGATGTTGCTCGTGACCACTAAACGATCAATGAAGATGACGTTACAATGTCGTTTGTGTCGCGCGTACATTACCTTTTCTTGGATGCTCATGCACGTCTCTCTTATGGACAGTTAGATATACATACGAGAGATGCGAGTTTACGTAAGGATCGCGCGGCGGAGATCGTGTCATGTTGACCGTTATAATTTGCGCAGTCTATAATTTTTTAAAATTATTATATAATTACAAAAATAGATGGAACTTTGTGTTTTTATTACGCTACTATTCATTCTTGTTTTCTCGAAAAATACAGATATTGCTACGTAATTCGATCTCTCAGATTCGCTCGATTACACAACTGCTGGTCGATTACATGTTACACAACTTCTTGTATTGTCATTTATGAATTATTAATAGGCGTAAGAATAAAAAGACCTTGACATTTTTGCGTAGAGAATAGAATTTACTCCGTATGTTGAAACGGTGCAATACGTTCGCCTTCCGCCAATTTCGGGGACAATCTGCAAAAAACGTTTTGATTTCTGCAAAGATTGTATATTTGGGGAATAGCAATAAATCCATGGAAAAGTCAACAGCATGTCTGGCCGAACGCCAATAGTGATCTCGCCAACGTGCGTGCAATCGGCACGGATCTCTTACCTCTTCAACAAAGCTTATTCGCACGACGTGTTTTCATTTCGCGAAAAAAGCGAACATCGTAATCTTCTCCACGCGCGCTTCGTTCATATTTTTGGCACGGAATGACGGTTTCATCAAAATTTTCGTATCCAAGCAAAATTCGCAATGAAAGTGAAATTAAAGTTCTTGCTTAAATTTTGTAATTTTTAAATCATAATTTTTACGTATTTTTAAGTGTTTTTTTTTAAATATATGTAAGCTACGTGAATTTCTATGAGTCAAGTAAACTATAGATGCTATTAAACGATATGCTAATAATATTAAAATTACAAAAGCAAGATCATGTTTTAAATGCCCAGTATGTTTCTTTATCTTTCGTTTCTTTTTTTGCTTGGCATAAGTATGATTTACTACCGGTTCGGTCACTAACGAGTTTTAAATTCCTCAAGTTTCTCAAGCTACATACATCCGACTTTGTTCGCTTTACGATTGCATATCGCGACACTTGATACGGCAAAGTCGAGTTTTTCTAAACATACGGTTACAACGGGCTGTGTAATAATACCGCAGCTTTCAACAGGCGTCTACTTTAGTGCAGTTGCAATATACAGTGTACGTCGAACTGCGAAAATGGCAACTCGCGCGAACGTCTTTATGATGTCTGACACGATGCCTTTCCGTACTTCTACTCCCGCAACTACAAACTATTCTTGGTCAATAGTTGCACAATCGAACGTCTAATCTTAAACTGGTATTTCACGGCCGTTGCAATCGTTATAATCACTTACGAAGTGCGCTAATATCGCTCTTTTTTCTTTGCGATATTCTTGCGCGGAAAATGGATTGTACGTAACAAGGCTGCTTCATTAGTTTTTTAAAATTATTGTAAGAGGGGGTGATAAATAATACCTCAGATATTAAATAATTATCAGACGTTTATTATGCATTCAAGGTTACAAAGTACAAAAACCGTCCGTCATCAGTTGATACACTCGAATGAATAATGTTTACACTGCTTATTTATCCTTCGTTACCCTGCAGCTGACACAGAAGGTGCTCATTAAATTAAAGGATATTACACAGCAAATCTTACATTATATAGAAAAGAAGTGGAAATGCGAATATTGTTTATTTAAAATGATATTAAAAATGATAATGAGTTTAACCAAACACAGTTTAACGAATACTTAATATTATTTGTTGTAATGAGATAACATTAGAATGCATACGGAATAAACTAATTTGCTAGCAGATTTTATGCTGTTGTAGAAAAATCTGTTAATAATTGTGTGGAAAGCAAAAAAAATTAGTTACGAGATTAGTACTAGTTAATATTTGCTAGAGATAAGTTTGTTAAAACTACAAAATATTCTGCTGTAAGAATAAATTTATTTTTGAAGGAGCATAGAAAGACGGAAAGGCAATAGCAGAATTTTTGCTTTAATAACAAAGTGTCTGTTAAGAATATATTTTGTTTTAACATTAAATTAACGTAATTGTAAAAGACAAATACACTCGGTAATTTTTTATTTTATTTTAGCAACAAAACAGCTTCTATTCTACTAATGAATAATTTCTAAAATTGTGTTAATTTTGTCGCTGCGACTGCAAATATGCAATAGCAAAAATAATTTTGTTACAATAATAAAATTATTTTTCTTTATGTAGTGTATGTTGTTTTTAATATAAACCGATGAATACATTTCATACATTAATCTGCAGCATTTAATAATCGATTTATAATTTAATGTCGAGAATTTTTGGACAACACTAGAGAAGAATGTAATAAATTAGAACTTGATGCAATCGAGCTCGGATCTCAGCCAAACTGAGAAATACAATCCAAAGGATACCACGTGTGTGCAATTACTCGTCGCGTTAAAATGATTTATACTTTGAAAAAGTATGCGAAGTATGTTTGTATAAGAAACGTAATAGAAGTGACAAAATACAAAGTGGTCGAGGATTCGAATTGCACATGCATTGTCGGAATATAGGCGCGAGCAAACAGGTGGTATATGCATCGCAATGTGTATGCACCGCTACATGAGACTCTTGGGACTTTAGAGAACAATATGGGCAGTGTAATATAGCTACACGAATTACTTTATCATGCATTTGTTGCTTCTTAAGGCAATTAAAAAGAAAATGAAAATTTAATTAATCCGTTTTCCTTTCAGTTTCTATGATTTTTTATGCATGCGTTCTAGAGACTATTTTTTTTTTTAATAACACGTAAGTTAATTAACAAAGAAATTTTAAATAACGTTAGTTTTAAATAAATTTATTTTTTTATATTTTAGTTTGTAAAAATATAGCGGTATCAGGGAAAAATGAATGAACGGAATGTACGCTTGCAATTAAAGATTGTTGTTATTAATGTCCAAAATCGAATGAAATTGTTAGGATATATTTTTATGCAATTCTCTTTTAATATAATTATTAAATAAATTATATAATAAGAAATATAACATATTAAAAAATATAGAAAATATATAACAAAGTATTGTTGAGATATTCGCTATCTCCTTTTTATTCGCGTACTATAAATTCTTAAAAAAAAACAGTGACTGAGTGTGCTTTTTATATCTATTTCAATTACTCATAAAATGTGTCACGATAATAATATTTCCGTATACATGTGTATATATGTGTATGTGCATTTTAGCATAATCATATCAAATTATATTTAAACTCAGTTACTCATTTTATATTCATGATTATATAATTTGAAATTTTTATCTCGTAGTATCTTTTCCGCTACGCTCCGAGTCTCCGTTAAGAATTAAATTACTCATCGAACCAAACCGTTAGTCTAAAGAAGAGATTAAGACGTTAACACGTTGATTTTGATATTTTAATTGTTTTACAATCTATCTTGCGTTATGATATACGCGCCATCAGAAAATACGATATCATTGTCATCATATAATATTTACGATACGTCTCGACGTATTGATGCGCGAACGCTTTTAAAGGTTCTATAAATGGACTCAACTTTCACATTAGAGAACGCAATTTGACGTCTAATGAGTATCACGAAAGAATCTAGGTACATGTTTTTTACTGCAACATGTACACTTATGTACGAAATATACTTGAAAAAGAAACTTCATTGATCTTTAAATTAATTTGTTAAAAGAGCTTACAATCTATATGAGAATGTTAGGGCTTGACAAGGCTGCTGTTTTGAAAAGAATCATGCATATATTTTTTAAATATCTTGTTAGCCTTATTTTTGAAATGAAATATCATAGATATTATCTAAAATGGCTTTTTTTATGGTTTGCGTAAGAGCGCAGTTAAAGTACTCTTGGCAGAGACATTATTATTCTCATTAGTTATAGAACTTCAATGTTCATTAGTAACTGTAGTAGATAATCTACCACGATTATGGTAATATACTGATTCGTTTTTCATTACTTTTCCGTTTTTCATTACTTTTTTATTCCATTACTCTCACAGTTCATAAATATAATTTTTTTTTTATTAATCTAAATTTTACCTCGATGTAATAATATTATTATTTTCCCATTACGATATTGATCGACGGGAACCTTTAAATATTCGGCTACTTGAGCAAAGAAATATTCCAAGTATTGATCCCAGGCGAGCTGTACCTAGTTACACGAGCTGCCATTACTTTACACTGCGAGTTGAAAATGGATTTCGCTATTAGTAAGTTCGCCCAACTAGCGTAATAAATTCACTAATAAATTCACTCGAGAATGATACGTATATATTTGTCAAAATTAAAATTAATTAAGATTAATAGACGCGCGTACCTCGGCACTGCCAAAATTATAATTTTGATAATCTTGGCAAAGATATGAGCGAACAAATATTTTAATATTAAATGTATAAATTTTATATAAGCTAAAGAAAGTTTGGAGGAGTCTTTCATATCACTTTCTACGTAATATTCTAAATGAATAATAAACATAAAATACTGAACGCAGCAATATACATATATACATTCATCCATTCTCTGTCGCGTGATTTGTGACAGTTACAGAAATTTGCACGGTTTGAAAGATTTATCATTATCCACGTTCATTGTTAAGTCAGCGGTACTTGCAAGCTCTGGTGTTGACGTGAAAGCTACATTAATCGTTAATTCATTACGATGATTTAATTCCAAGAATGCGAGCCAAGTGAGCTCGCGTAAGTTGATGCTCGATATCACCTCGGGTTGCAGATTTCATTCCACACACGGCGCGCACGGCGTTAACTCAATTATCATCGTACGGACGATAAAGCATACGTTAAGGCCTCATTCATGCCGACAGCTGAAACCTTCAAATGACGTCACGGCTACCTATCCCGTGACACGAAAAGCTCTAGCGCAATTATTTACGAAACATTTCTATCGCGGCCTCCTGAAATTACGTTTAACTTTCTACGCAATTGCTTTCCGACGAGGAACGTATCGCTTATCGAAAGCAAATTATGTAATTTAGAATTTAATGCATTAACATTTTTCTTTATCGTGAAAAAAACTCGAGTCAACAGATATTTTAATGTTAGGGTAATAAAAAAGGAACTGGAGTGTAAGGCGACAGAGAATTAAAATGGGAAAATCTTGCGTGATAATCTTCGAGCCATACTTCTCGTAGCCTCCGTCACAATCTCCGATCAAAACGCGCGCGTGGTTTTCCCGAAAGAACTACGAAACGCACGCGAGGCCTAAAACCGTCGGTCCGTGCAAGGCCATAACGCAAGCCCTTAACTCGCGTCTCCGAAAAGGAGCTTACGAATAAACGATTCCTCACCGTTCGCGGACACGTCAGACGCGACAAAACTTTGCTGTGAATCAAGGATACATGAATACGTAACGAGGGTGGTAGTTGGCGCGACACTGCTTCGATTGACCATCGGACCTGTATGCACCGTTGATCCGTAGTACGTTAGTCGCCGGTGTAGCAGTGCTGCGAAATACGGTTATGCCGATGTGTCCTTGAGATACACGATTGAGAACTGGATTTCATGCGTTCCATATTCCACGTTCGTCAGCTTGTGGATTCTCGTGACCGGCCGCCGTTAACACAATTTTTATTCGTTAAGCGTCCGATATGCAATTTGATCGCGTTGATGATTTTATATTGCGTAAATTACGAATGACTTATCCTCACACAGTACAATTATTTATCGTACGGGACTACTTTTAAATCACAATACAATATTTTTTCAAATATTTTATGTGTCAGGTCGAAACATACCAGGATAAAGTGTAAAATAAATCTTGTAAACTATTGACTTTTTGACAACTCTAATACTTTTCTGTGCAAAGTAATTAAAAGAATTATATTGTGTAAAAAAATCATATAATTCCAATAAAAAAAATGTCAGTGCCTTTAAATGAAGAAATTTTTTCGCTATAATCTAATATCGCGTTGTTAATTTTACATTGCTTAATAATTGGCGAATTAACGTTATGATTTTATTTGTTTAGTAATGACTCGTCTAACATAGTAATAATTGTTTAGAGTTTAGAGTAACAGAATACTTTTGAGTCAACTGTAATGTAATACCGCGTTCAATGTTGACTGACAGTGAAAGTGTTTAGATACAGTGTTGTACATCTTGTTGCTATACAAATAAGATATGCGCGAATAGAGGTGCAATAAATAACTAATGAACCCATAAATGATAATCGATATGATTGCTATTAACATGAATTTCTGTTGTAAATACGTATAAGCACCATTATATTTGATGGATAAATCATTTGCATCGTATATTACATGTCGATTTATTTACCGATGGCGAAACCGCCATAGAAAACACTTACCTGGATTTTTAACCGATAAAATACGTTAATGAACATATGATTTATGTTATGATTTATCAGTCTCTATTTCTCTAAAGAAAAACAAATATTATTCTTGATTATCTGCTACAATTATCTGCTGAGTCATGCATGATAGAAATAAAAGCTTCAATCATAAGGTTTTCATATAGTCATAAGGTTCATCAATATTATTATCGTATCATTGTGTGTTTTTAGTTCTGTGCATTGAAATAAATTATTTTAAATATGTAGATTACTGTTGTTCACTTGTAAAATATCTAACAAAAGTTATACACATGAAAATATCGCCGTTTTAATTTAAAATTGATAATGCTAATAAACTTTGTTTTGCAATAATTTATAGTAGTGCCTTGTCATAATGTTATGATGTTTGATTGTTCACGAGTTTGCGGTCACGTTTGTCAAATATGTCATCTGGTTACTGTGCATTTAGTCGCTTTATATTGTCGCGTTCTTTTAGAGGGGACGCCAGCATATTCGATGCTATATAAATCAAACATTGCTGAATGATGCCTTTATGTGAACAGACCCTCATCGATAGGCTCGAACTGTCCATTTCGTCAGGACTTTCCATCATATTTTCCCTCATTTTACCGCCGAATATATTCGACCGTTCTCCCTTTTTATCGAGCAGAACAATTTTTTATAAGCAGTTTGATACATCGAAATATGTGTTATTACAAAAAAGATGATCTATTTTTATTTTTAAAAAATATACATAAAAATTTATTTTTAAGTATAAAAGAAAGTGGGGTACATTGGATTTATTTGCAGTTTTTGCTATCTATAAAGCGCAAATGAAATCTGATCGTCAAACTGAAGTTACTGTTGGAAAAATAATTAAATTTCCTTCATGTTTACTGAAAACTATTTTGATGTGCCTTTTACTTGCGTTGAATTATAGTGGAAAATAGAAATATGTTGTTTCCGATCGATTCCGATCGTTATCATCGATTCCAAATCGAATTTTATTTTTGTAGATTTTTTCAAGATTTTAGTCTGTTTTTGTTAAGTATTGAATACAAACAAGTACTTAACAGTCGAAAATGTAAATTGAGAAAAAAATAAGTGAAAACTCAAATATGATAATTCAATTTGAAATTAATTAATAAATTTAATTTATTCTAAGCCTGATGACTCATAATAGTTTACTAAGACATTTCTAGGATTAGAAATATTTTTTTATATTTTTAGATCTGATCGATTGAGTGTTAGTGCTAAGAGGTTGCGGTTTCGATGTAATATAATCAGTTTTGTTCGATGTGTGCCTTCCTTTTTCCAGGCGCACATACACTCGCATCGATCTAGAAATTTTCTAATGTACCACTATTCAGAAAATTTTATATTAAATTAGTCAATCGGCGATGTAAGAAATCACTAAAAAGAGGTTCGATTTGGACACGAGCACTTTCGAACTTTGGAACAAATTTCACAAAAAAAAACCGCGAAAGCAAAATTAATAATATTTATGAGAAGTTGGAAGAATTTTTATTGACGTTAGTTTTTTATTTGAATGAATAAGATATAAAAAAAAAAGAGTTAACGACACTTGATCGCGGTTTTTCTTTGTTGCAGCTTGCATTCACGAGATTTAACAACGTGGGAACCGATCGGTGAGACTTGGCGACCTACGAGGGTGGTGTCCGCGGGCACCACCGAAAGCTGGGGCACCTCGAGGACGAGGTCCTGGAGGAGGAAGAGGTGGTTCGTAGGTGGGAGGGAAGACCGAAGGTGACTATCCACCCCACATGGACGCCACCCCTAAAGGACCACCCGTACCTCCTGTACCGGATATCCTGTCGTCATTATCTCGCCGCGGAATATCCGACTTGAGCGTCGTCGCGGTGTCACCGCGCCGTGCCTTACATCATCGTCAACGCCGTCGAATATCCAGCAGGAGGCCTCCTTCGTTGCTCGTCCTCGGTGGTGATCGTACACCGAGAGAATCAACAAGAATATCGTCTCCGTCGTCACCTACGTGCCTCGATCCTCTTCGTCTTTTGCAACCCACGGAAGGACCATCGATTTCACGTCGTCTCTTCAACGTTCTGGAAACGGAACGTCTCGCTCGAGGATCGTCTGTCGCTGCTGGCAGTGAAACGATCCTGTCCGCGAATAGTTCCACGTGGCATTTGAACACGACGTCGTTAATCGCTTGCCAGACAGAGGGAGAATTTTTTACGCATCGCGTTTTTATACCGCCTCAACCCACGTTTGATGCCTACTTTACAACACTTGACCAGCGTCGCGTCGGAAGGTCGCTCCGTTTAACGGCCGTAATCTTCCGCGTCGACGGATATATCGACAGACTCCGTCCACAAGCGCCTAACTCGAAAGTACAGCCTAAAATTAAACCACTTAAACAATGTCGCGCAGCGCTGCCACACGGCCTATGCAAGGTGAGTGATCTCAGATATTTACTTGACACGTGATGCACGTTGCATTATAATGCGACTCGCCTTTCTCGCTATAATATATGTCGACATCAATGATTCTTATTATAGGGACCTTACACGGTTAATGATACCGTTAGTATCAAATATTGACATTATCGTTGATCGTTAATGGATTGATATAGAATATTAATTTAAATTTATTGATTCTCGAGCATTAGTATTACTATATGGTAGGGACATTGACAATAATACTGACTATATGAAGAGGACGCGTTTAATCAACATTTCACGTATCGCTGTAAAATGTAGAGCGATCAGCGTTTATGATGCATGCGCGAGAATTCTGTTCCGCCTAGCATCACAGTGTGCGAGTACAGTAATCACTCTATTGTTTATAACATGTATGATAGGAAGGCAATATTGGAATGTGTAATAACAATTGCAAAAAGTATTGTTAAGTCATTGAGACATTATCATTTCTATCATTTTCTATATGTATTACAAATTTACTTTTGCAATCTGCTTATTTACAAATTAAGAAATTAATTTTACTCTTGTATGTTCTCTGTAAACGCTACAATATTTCTAGAATATTATACGAATACTATTAAACATTGAAATAATATTCCCAGAATATTATTCAATATTTTTAATATTATGAGAATTTTGTATTAATGTTACATGTCTGTTTTAATATAATATTCGTGGTATATTATTTCAATATTCGTGGAATATTATGAAAATGTTCTACGAACATTATTGTGGTCAAAAATCAATGTGAATTATTATGCATAAAATATTTAAATACATTATAATTATTGCATTTAAAAGTTATAACATTCGAGAAATACGGGATGGCCGCTTTAGGAGGGTGGACTATTGACTGGTAGGACTTTCCTCTATTAATAATATTGTAGCGCTTATAGGATTTTAATTTACAAACGCGTGGAAATTTACATCTATCGTAGTGGATGTAATTATATAACAGTTACTCGTTATAATAGGTGGAATTTTACACAAAGTTTTTTTTACACATATAATATTTTCTTATGTACTCGGAGTTATACTTCACGAGTTTTAATAATTTTATACTTCTTACATTATATATACAGAGGAAAAAGAAACAGTTCGACGCGTCGCAGTTTGTAAATCAGTAAGAAATTGCAGTATTTTCAATTAAAGTTAGTACACAGTTTTTCTTCTTACAAGAAACTGTTTAATGACTTTGGTTAAAATTCAAAAATTATTAAATTACATTGCGTTTAAAACTCTTTAGAGCGAAACTCGATTTTTACCGACTCGTCGTTTTTCGTTTTAAACGTTTCACTTTCTCGTGGATCGCGTTCGTACCAGTTGCGTAGCGCGGCGGATCGATTGAAACTCTGTTCACCACCGTCAGTGCAGCAGCAACCCTCTTTACCCCCGTGATCGTCGACGGTCGTCGTCGTCGTCGTCGTCTCGAATTTTCGCCACGCCGTCGACGCCGGCGTCGCGACGCCGTGCGTCGCGTGGCGCCGTCGTTGGACGACGCCTCGAGGTCGCGCGTCTCTCGACACCCGAGCGAGCGAGCCAGGAGAGCCAGCCAACCAGCCAGCCCTTGCGTGTGCCGTGCGAGACTGTTTCGTTACGGTGAAGTGCGCCGTCGTGATCCTCCGCCGGAGGGAGAGAAAGCGGATACCGTCGGTGCGTGATTCGTGGTATTGTGCGTGCGTGCGTACCGTGCGTGCGTTCTTGCGCGTGCCGTCCACGGGTTCGTTGTCAATCAGGTGTCCTTTCGCGCGCGCCGGTTCGTCGTCGATTTACGCTCAGTGCTCTCGCGAGGTGATAGCGGTAACGACGACGACGACGACAACGACGACGACGACGACGACAACGACGACGACGACGACGACGACGACAACGACGACGACGACGGCGGTAATGGTGATGGTGATAATGATGATGACAAAGACGATAGTGTCGGTGCTATGTGAGATAAAAGACGGTGCCCGCCCAGTCACCGGCTGATCTATTCGCGACTTGTATCCCAGGGGAGAAGATCTTACGTGTCCTATTAAGCCCGACGTGATGACGTGACCGTGCTGACTCCGCTTCACCGTCGTCATTGTCTCGACCGCGATTCCGTTTCGATCGCGGAGAATCGTGCCCTACGTAAACGTAACGTAATCACGAACATTCTCGGCGATACGAGAAACGGCGACGGTGTGATGACACGGATTCGCTATCACGCATGCCGACGTCATCGCACCCACATCTATCTTTCCGTTCTGATTTCTGGGCAATCGAGGGGTTCGTCAGGGCGTTGATACGCTCGTTGACGACACGACGATCTTGAACTCGCCGTCTGCCAGCTACGAATCTCTCCGCGTTGATCCGCGTTGATCCGCGTTGATACGCTCGAGATAACCAACCAACGTTGACCTCATCGCGACGGCGATCGATTGCCGTTTAAAAGCCTCACGGGCGTTCGTACGCGCCTCGTCGTCGCTGCACGCGCTTACGCGGTAAGGCTCCTTCTCTTTTTCCGACTCCATACTTTTTCTTCTTCTACGATATAGAAATAGAATATTTTTTTTGGCGGGGGGGGAGAAGCACGGATAAATTAATTAGAGAATAAAGAGGAGTAATTGGCCGCAAAAATCGTTTGGAAAGTTTTTTTTTTGTTGATAAATGTTGATACATTTGATTGTTTGGAATTTACTTTTTGTTATTTCTGTAACGATTGATTAAGTAGTAAGGTTCTTCGATGTTGGAGCTGAAAAAATGGATCTCTTTCAGTTCAGCAAGAGACGTCGATTAGCTTTTTATTTTTACTGTTCCGGCGAAGATTAATTAATTCGCGAATACAATCGGTTGATTCCGGAGATGAAAAGTTAATTTTGTTTAGTTTGGCAAGTAACATTGATTGAACTTTTGCTCCTGTTGTCTTTGTGCCGGGGGATGAAATTATTGGTGAATTCTGTTTCGTGGACTGAAAAATTAATTTGGTCTAATTGAATAGCAAATGCTGATTAAGTCTCTCTTTGTATTAAATCGAACATTCGGAGCTTCGTGTGTACAGAGTTTATTTATTTTTCTTTCTCTTCTTGAATTTTCGAGCAGAAATTTTTTCTTTCTTCGTATGAGTGATGATCATTAAAACGATGTCGGTGAGGGGTGTTTTTATGGCGAGTGCGACGAGAGAAGTCGCTCCCCCGAGGACGACGTAATGACGAGTGGAAAAGCACTATGCCGGGTATTGAAATCGGGCATATCATCCCTTGTGGTCAAGAAAAGCTTCGTACTCTGTTGAGAGAGAGAGAGAGAGAGATTTAACTCCTAGTTTAATTCTTTTCCTATTATCCTGGGTATTTCGTATCCGACCGAGTCTTGTTCGTACAAGTTTCTCGCGAGTTCCATGGATTATTAAATTACATAATACATTCTATTTTTTAAAATAAAGTTTCAACATTTGTTTTGAAAAGTGTGTTCGTGAATCTTTAAAGATTTTTTTAATCATTTTAAATAGATGAAAAAAAATGAACAGATCCAGGATGGTACACAGTTGGAAAATCTGTGTCAAATTATTATGTATCGCAAGTCCCAAACAGTCCACTTAAATTTTTATGTTAATTTAACACAAGTTGAATATGTAGAAAGTACATAAATATTAGGTGAAAAATTAACACAAAAAATGTAAAACTTTGTCAAAGATTGGAAACGAAATGTGGAAAAATATTTCTTCAGTAAAATGAATATTTATAATAAGTTGATTTTGTGTACATTTTATTTATTTATTTTATACTTTATGCTTTAAAATTATTTTTGTTTATTCGTTATTTTAACGCAAAGAAATGTTAAATATCAATTTAACACAAAATGTTTAAATAACATAATCACGTTATGTCAAAGTAACACTTGGATATGTGAAAAATTTAACAAAAATTTTAACGAGGATCAGTTTTAACATAAATACAAAATATTTTCCATCGTGTAGGGATGAAGCAGCATCGTTTTGAGCATGATATCGTGAGGGTTTCGCGTATCTCGAGGAAACGTACGCGATGAAATTTTGCTCGCGAGAAATGCGAGCGAAAGGTTTTGTGTCTCATCCATTTCTCTTTTCTATTAATTTGCTTTGTCAAAACGCAAACGGAGGCCTCGAAGAGCGCGAATAATATCGGGTTAACGTTTACCGAATGCAAAATGCATTTCCTTTTCGCCACAGGATGAAAAGTAGGTTACTCAACCTTTTTTCGATGTTGATTTTGCAGCTGCATTTGCGTGCCTGTCGATCGATAAACCGCAGAGAATGACGGGACAGGATGAGGTTCGCGTTTTCATTTAAACGCTCGGCGAAGTTTAATTAATTAGAAGTCTTTTCCAGCGTGTCGCGAGGCGCGTCGTTTAACTCGTCTTTCACGATTTCACGGCGACGTTTATCGGCTCGTTCGAGCATAACTCGACCTTGGAAATATATTCGCCGGGAGAAATTACGACTTAGCGAGTTACGAGGAAGAACCTCCTCCGGAAAAGAAATTTTTTCGCGTATGCTTCGTCGTCCGTTTTCCGCCGCTCCGTCGGAAGTGGGAGCGTCGCCGCGTCGCCACCGATGCCACGTGTCGTTAATCATATCCATCGGTCGCTTTACGAACGTACGCGCGGATCAATAATAAACACGCAGATGGACAATCAACTAGTGGCTGAATTATTGCAAGACAAAAGGTAAATAGGCGGCTCATCGAGAATTCTATTATATTCGCGTTGTATCTGATTGGAAGTGTCGGCTGTAAAGTCACCGGAGTAGCGGGTTAGACAAATTGTCAATTTCGCGATCGCGTAAGGATAAAGGTCCATTTGTACTGAAAATGAACTTCCGTTCATCCTAATGGTGTAAACTTCAGCTGCACTGACCAGAAGAATCGAGCGAGCGCATTCGCGAGTTATTCACGGACCTCGTAAATATATTCGCTATCATCAGAGTTCCATTACTACGCGAAGAATTGAAAATACGAATTTATTGCAACATTTTATATTTTCAAGAGATTTAGCTGTCCGATCGTTACGTGCGCAGATTTACTGTAAAGTGGAAGGAGGATTGGTTAGCGAGGATCAGTTGTTGCTAGCTAGTTTATGGCGCACGCTGATACTTTTAGATACTACGTAATAATGCATTTTACTTTAATCCCCTATTGCTTAATCGCTTAGCTCGCAGCCGATGGAAATCTGGATTACATGAAGTGTCACTTCATCAAGAAATAATGAGCGTTGACATTCGTTGATAACTTTAAAATAGATTTTTGCGCGGCGGATTTGATGGGACATTTAATCAACGTTGATAACGCTCAATGTCAAGAATTAGTGGTTTTTGGCTAGGGGACAAAGACATAAATAGAAGATCAAGACTTGTTTTTCATCGGTTTAATTTAGTTGAAATCACGTTAAATGTTTATTTAAAGAGGAGCTTGATTTGAACTTTAGTTGCCAAGATTTTTTAAGTCGAAATTTGAAAGTGTTTTGAGTTGTTTCTATATCGATACATCTCCTTTAATTTTACCAAAGAATTTGTGATCGAAAGGACATTCGACGATGGTAATAGACGCTCTGTGTAGGGACGCTGATTTACGCAAGACGATGATACTGCCCGTTGGCCTGGAAAACTTAAACTGGAGCAACCTAATAATGCTCGGTACTCATAGGGAATGAACAGTCATTATTAATATCTCGCTGGCTTGTGTACACGTTACGATGATTAAATACGTTCAATATCGTGTGTCTACATTGTGCCATCAATACCTATGATAAGAAACTGTGCAAAAATTCCCTTCGCGACTCCGTGCATTTATTCCGCGTATTAATGTTTTATAAATTTCTTTTAGACCTTTTTCTTACTACTATTACTTACGTTTACAGTAAATTTGTTAGAGCTAAGAAAAAGTACTAAAAATGTCTATATATCTTATTTAAAATTATTCTCTAACAGAAAATATATATATGTATGTAATTTTTTTAGAGAATAATTTTAAATAAAATATTCTCTGAATTTTTAATATATCGAATTTTTTTATTTGATGTAAGATCTTTTTGGAGAAATGTTGACATAACTGTGGTGTTTTCTTCTCTAAGCTATTTTTAATTTTAATAAAATGTTACGTCAATGTTTTCAAAGTTAACACTGGCACTCTTTTCAAAACACAAGAACGAAACTTTCATCAGCTAATAAGCAACGTGCCAACATTCAGGATCATAAAATTGTGGCACACTAAAATCATATTGTCAGTTATGTCAATTGGTTTTTTCATCCGCTGACAGAATTAAGTACAAATAAAAATAATTCGAGAGCAGTAGTTCACTCGGCGATAGTATCGATTAACCGAAGTAAAGTACACGTGCCATGGAGAAAGAATGAATATACATATATATATATACACATACATACACACATACACAACTATGAGAATTATGAAAAAAGTTTTGCGACGTTCTAAACTATCTTTACATGTTTCTTACGAAATAGTTTGAAAATTTGTTCAACCTTCAATCAACGAGATATTTCATCTCTAGAATACCGCATTGCTGCCTACATGATAATGTTTTTGATTTGATTTCAATCTAACTTTAGATTATTTCTACCTTAATTTCAACCTAACTTTAGATTACATTTACATTAAAGTACATTAAAGTAAATTTTGTTAAAATATTACTCTCTAACTGTTCTCTAATAAACACATAAAAGATAAACCTATACATTCTATATACTTTAACAAACTAAGAGCTAAATCTTTTGAACCTTCAAAATACGTTACTGATTAAAATTTAAATTTTCGTGATTTAATTCATTACTTTGAGAAAATAAATTATTGAGTTTTTTTTTTAAATCATACAAATTTTGATAGGTTTATGCGCCCAAGTGATAAAATGTCGTCGGTTGTCATGCGAGCTTTGCCACTAATAACAACGATGTTAGGCGTTCCACTTTTGCGTACGTTTTCTAGGAAATTACAATTTCGCGTGAGCCCGTTTCATTATTGTTTTATATGCGAGAATGAACCGACTTGTGTCCCTTCGATTTTTGGCATCGATTCCTATCGTAACACAATATGGTATGGGAATAATATTTCGTTCTTCATTCACATTACTTAATTCATACAATATTTCATTCTTTAAAAACCCCTTAATATTTCTTGATATCTTAATATAATTGCTTTTAATAACCTAATTTTTAATTTGTATTATAAAAATTTATTTAACCTAAATGCCAGTCACGTTTATGAATTGTATCAACTATATATATTTAAATAAATCGTTTAATTTTATAGAAAAATAGAGAAACGAAAATAGCACCTATATTTTCGTTTATAAAGATAAAAGATGGTATTGTGGCTACCCCTATTATTTTCGTTATTAGATGAGGAATTTCTAGTATTATAATTATAGACTCGTTTGTTTAGTAGCCTGCCGTTATGTAGTAGCGCTGATATGCTAATACACAATAGCCGGCAATTGTTATAAGGCATATTTACTTTTCAGTATTTCGAAACTTTCAAGGTACATTTTATTATTTAATTACACATACTTGGTTATTGTTTTTAAAATGAGCGTTTTATCACACGAGTGTATGTACACTTGAGTGTCTTTTGTTGTTCAACTGCTTATTCGGCTATACACATTCCGAGTTATGCAAAATTATTCAATAGCATAGCATTTTGTTAATAAGGCTACTATCGAGTTTTGCACATTGAAACTTTTTCTTTCGATAAATCGATTGTTACTCTAGAGGGCTGCATTTAGAAATGTTAGAGATTTTATTTTATCTTTGTTTACCGAATATTAAACAAGAATAAAATGCACCTGAGTGCATCTGCACAATGTTTCTGCACGTAGTCTTGCTAATCTATAATTCACGTGATACGTACCCGAGCAAAACAAGTCATAATAATGTTAAAATGACATTAAAATGAATCGTGATTGGTCAAAAAATGATTTAATAATCATTTTGCAGTTGTGATCACTTTTTGTTTTGTTTGGAATAAATTTGTCGACAATATGAAAATTATATATAAATATATGCATTTTACAATATTTTATTTTTCTCTATAAATAAAAGTCTAAAAGTTTGTTTTGTAAACTGTTCTTTTGGCAGTTGTGATCTATTATCTTAAAATTTCGCAGTTATACTGTAGCTCTTTCTAATTACAATTTCTTTATAAAAATATACAATTTTGTAACAAAATGCTGTGTTTTTTAAACAAAACTAATTTTTTAATTTTATTCTTCGGATGACCATATTACTACCCCTGTTTCTTCCTCCTCTTCAGCCCATTATGCAGTATCACATTTATAAATCATGTCTTAAGTAATAAATATTTCATAACTTGGAGTCTAGAATCTATTAAACATTTTAATGAATTTAATCGTCAAGTTTCAATATAAAATATCGATTATTAACAAAGTTACGATCGAATAAAATGTAAATGGGTGGCCGTAACACCATCTTCTCCTTTAATATTTGTTTTTGAAACGAAGAAATTTGCGTGGGTAGTTCAAAATAATCGTTAATCTAAATGGTTTTACGTTACATCACCGTGCAGTATACACTTACAACGTTTCTTATTACCATACAACTACGTTGTTGAATAAGAGGAGGGGAGGGAAAAAGTCGGGTGACTTATTAGTATCGTTGCTCGTCTGAGCGTTGCAGAGCCGATTGTGCCATCGACAAAGCCAGATAATTGAAACGAGTGACAGGACGCCCTGGTCGAGTGCCAATTATCGAATACACATCGCCATTACCGCGGCTGAAGGTGTAAAAACGTTGGGTGGCATAGCTAGCACCGTATATCGCTCGGGTTCCCCGAAGTGCTTCACCGTAGCCTCGCGTACGATACGAGTTACGTAACGGATCCGAGATGCTGCAAAAAGTGATGATGCAGCCAACGCGATAAGAACACGCGGGCGCGTAGGATTTATTTTGAATTTCGCATTTTGCCTTCGCACTCATATTTTCGAAGAGCCCGTAAATGATAGAGACGGACTAAATCGTGGTATCGTCAGAAACATATCTACGGAATAATTTTACGAAACATTGTTTGATCTTTGGGATTACAATATTATTTCTTTTTATTTATTTATTTATTTATTTTTTTGTTCAAATCGAGATGTTTTCACGAAACGAAAGCATCTCGATTTGAATAATAAGTTTTATCTAAGACCCACTACTGTCAAGATAGAGTCTGCCATCAGCGAGTTGCACAACGCAACTCGGATACTGAAAACGACGACGATGCTGCCGATAAGAACACGCATGTTTGCATTTACTTCGCATTCTCTTACATCTATGGTGTATCCAACGTTTCGTCATCAATGCCAAGAGTTTACAATCGTCGCTGTGAAGACCGTCGGCGCCTTTGTACACGGAGCGTAACGCGATTCCTATTGAATTCTGACGCAAACGGCAGATCGACGACAGTGTCCTGATTATGTTACAATTAATGATTACTAATTCTACAATTAATTCTTAATAATTTATTTTCCAACGCGAGTGTTGTAAAATTCTCTTTGGGAAGGAAAATTAATAATACATGTGATGCACGCGTGAAAAAGAAGTATACATAGGTGTACCCAAGTATTTTGATCGCAAACTGGCACCTCGAGATTGCACGTGCTTCGAGAGAACTTTCTCTTGTCCCCTTTCGTCGCCCACGTTTTTGGCCGGTCCGAATTTTTATTTTCGTACGCGCACAATATAGGGGATGTCCCCTATGTCTCCCCCTTCCGTCTCTAGATAGAAAATTGATTGGTTAGCTTTGATTGTTTGTTGAGAAGGTGCGTCACGCACTCTTAAACACATCAAGGAACATATTGCCTCTGTACTGACGTAATCTCTATACTTTTTGTTTAGTCTGTAGTATCTACGGAGAGGTATCTTCAGAAAAAATACGCAAGACCTCCCCTCGTTCCATCATTTTTACAATTTACGAAAAAAAAAGGATCTTTCCCGTTTGCTCTATAATTTTCTAATAAACTACAAGTACCTGCTTATGCAAATGTTGGCGAAAACCTACTTGTTTCATCGTACAATAACAATTTAGACCACTACTATAACAATCCGCTGTAACGGCGGAGAGAGTCGTCATGCTAACGCACTCGCTAACGGAAGTGGAGTATCGCGCAGTTCCATTATCGTTGAAAACTCCGCGCTGTGCCTCTAGACGAAATCCAGACGAGATCATGAAAGCCTCCTGTTATAGACTTCCGCGCGTCACTCCGTGCCAGAAGATCCGGGGCTAATTATGCCGAACGTATATCTGCATCCGTACTCGCACTATAGTTGTCGATTCTATACTTAGCGCGCCCACGAGTATGAGACGATTTGTTTACGATTTCTCTGTGCGTGAAAGGGAACCGACAGCTGGCTTCACTAACGAAGATCTAAGCTTCATTTTAACCGCCTTTCATCATCAGGTGGATCTTTTTATTCGGGGGAAAAAAAAAAGAATGAATCACCTGGTAAAAAAGTCGTGAAATTCTTTTCTCTTTTTATCAAATGTAAAATCCCGGGCATGATATATGATCATCTGCTATCCGTTTTTGTGAAACGTTGACCATTATCCATGCGTATCATGTGCAAAAGTGTTGGACTATTTTCTATCAAAGGCATTTCGGCAATCCGGAATACCGGAATACCGGAACTTCCTGATCGAGCACCTGATCATATCTTATGTAAGATCCCCTTCTATATTGTATCCCCGATCGATGGACGGGCATCGGCGCTGAATCCTTGGAAATCTCGGACTCGCGGCAATCGCAAGACCCGTTGGCTATATTATTTCGGGAGGAAGCCCGGGTATTTTCGTTGCTAGACGCGAGAACGGAGGTGACGGCTTGGGCGAACGATGACATCACTCTAGTACGTGGGATCAAGGACGGCGGAGAGCGTGCCGAACGCTACTCTTGAAAGATCTACTCAACGCTCTCGCTCGTCTCGCTCGAGTGCGCGTGTACTTGATACGTATACGAGAATGTTTTCGCTCTCGACAATTTTCTAGGAGCGTTATCTCACACACTTATTTTATTATGTTTATTAATTAAGTATGTGCTGATATACTTTCGTATATAATAGCTTCTTCAACGCTAATAAAAAAAGTGAAGATGAAGATCAACTTTTAATTAATGCCCAATGAAGAATCACCGTCGATTCTTTGCTCGTTCTAAATTCTTACTATCAGGAGCCGTTCTTGAATGAGCAATTTTAAATTGCCTCGTCCCTTGCGCTTCCAGCATTCGCGATAATTTCGTTACGGACGAGGCGGAAGTGCAGACGCGTTTCGCGATGCGCAATTGTTTTGTTACCGATAGGTCATTCTGGTCTAGAAGCGGAACGAATATGCCGTTTTCCAAGCGGTCAAATGGGTATTTATGCATAAATAAGGTAGTTGATTTCATAGGCGTACCAGCTGGAATTAGACGGCCGCCTCGAGAAAACGGGATACCGCACACCGTCCATTGCGAGCTGTCTCCGGTTACTGACACACAAACGCGATAGTTAGCCTACACGTGGGTGGATAAGTGTACGTTGCAATCTTTTTCTGTGACATGTTTTCGAGGATGGGAAACGTCTACTTAGCTTCGAGAATGGCACGACGAGTGTGTGCGAGTCGGATATAGGCGGCTACATCTTGATGTCTATATTCCTTTTGCTATTAATTCAATACTTCCATTCAATATTATTTTGTTAATTTATCATTTGTTTAATTTCTCTCTCTCTCTCTCTCTCGCTCGAAATAATTACTTGCTCTTACTGCTTACACGCAGTTTCCTAAATGTTCTTATTTATTTATAATTATATAGTTGACTTAAAGATATAGAACACATTCTATCTAAAAGTTAAAATGATATTTATTTTTGTATATGTGCATTGAAAAGATTTTTTTAAATATTTTATGAATGAATAAAGAAAAATTACTTTTAATATTTTTAATACGTGAGCGAGGATTAAAAAACTGAATTAGATTACACAATTTTAAGATTTTTTTTTTAAGTACATATCACTTGGGTTGGAATAAAATTTTTCAATGAACATACAAAGATAGTGCTTCTTGAATTTTGTAGGAAAAAAAATAAAGATCTGAGGCGCATATACACTTGGCGCTTTTTTCCTTTTTTTTTTAAATTTTTAATACACGAGCGAGGATTAAATATTAATTGGTTCAAAACGAGTGTTCTAATTACGAGTACAATAATCTGGCTAAATACCACTGTTTTCCTGCTTCCTTGATAACAGGATTCATCAGAAGCAGTCGTGTTAGATAACGCGACTAACTATGAACAAACCGCATTATCGCTTGTAAGGAGAGCAGCGATATAATAATAATACGCTGTTCCTTTTTTTCCTACATATAGCAACTCGTCGTTAACTTGAATTAGTTCTCTTATAGTTCCAAGGTTCTGCAACAATTAAAAAAGTATAACTCGCAAGTTAATATCGATTGCGACATAAAACATGTTCTATCGATAAAAACGACGTAAGCGAGTATAATTTTTTAAGAATATTATATTTGGGACAATTAATATTAAACCCTTCACTATGAGATTCATGCTCAATTCACTCATTATTGCAATGCGATCAATCTTTATTTGGAAAGCTTCCAAAAGCCAGACTACAAGGGACGATTAGCTACGTCGCGTCGCAACATTCCCATTGCGAATAATCCTTTTCCACATCGTCGTATTTTTGATCTTTTACCGTGCACAATCTCGATGACAGGATCGATCTCCTTACAGAAGCGTTTCCACTATTCACAAGACGTAGTGAACGTATCAAAGAGGAAGACTTTGAGACCTCGTCGCCTTCCGTGTTCTGCAAAAGGCGAAATTTTCGTGAACTCCAAATTTCCATGATTCATTTGAGACATCGAGGGAAGTCTCGACGAAATTCCTTCGTCGTTATTCATCGCGGTGACAGACAATTACATTCTATCGAGTGAAAGACGTACGCTTGGGTGATACATAGCATTGAGTACGGGGCGTCGGATGTTCGGATCCTACGGGAGAATGTCGATTGGACGACCGAGTCAATCGGGTCATCGGAACGAGAGGCAGTCAAGTGGTGAGAACCTTGGTGGTGGTGGTGGTGCGTTGACCAGGTACGGAAGAATTTGGATCGCGAGGTGCCAGCTGGTGGACTAATGCAACTCCGCGATGATCAGCGGGGACGAGAAGACGGTGGTGGGCCCCAGATGGAAGAACTATGTAAGAGGCGAAGCGCGAAGCGGGGGGGACGAGGTTGTCGTCTCGCCGCCGGCGGCGACGTGGCTCAGGTGCCAGAAGGTGGCAGAAGAGGTTGGCCTTATAGAGGGTTTATAGTTTGCGTAGGATAGACGATGAGCGTCGAGGTCGACACGCTGGAACTCGAGGTCTTCGAGGTGAGTCCTCAGCCCCTCTCGAGGACGCGACGAACGGAAGTCACGCGAAACGAAGCGTCGTGAAAAGAAGCGATCACGTCTCTCGTCTGCTAACGAGATCGTGCTCGAGGAAATGCGACTGCATCGTCGAACGGTCGTCGTCGAGATTTCAATCCGCGCGTCTATCTGGACGAAGTAATTGCTTAACATCTCGCTACGAGAGGAAATCTTTATTTTCCTTTTTGTTAAGAAAACACCTGAACGGCTACAGGGTATTTTTAATATATTATTTTGAAATTTTCTAATTTTTATATTATTAGCGATTCAATCAAAATAGATATTAGAATTATTGTCTAATTTTTTAAATTCAATATACATGATGCGTTTCTCCCAAGGCAGATTATTTCATGTATGACTTTGTAAGCTGATATTAGCAAGCAGAATTTTATATCTAATTTCGTACTTACATAACTCAAGTATCTAGCTATAATAGCGCACTACAGAGTTTAATCATAGTTACAATGTTGCCTGTTGCATAACACAACATGGTAAAAAGTTAAGCATGATCTTCAACAGATATATGCAACTTAAACGTTGTTTTTCAAAAACGTTTATAAACTTCTATTGAACAAAACTTTGTTTCTTTTTGCAATGATGTTACATTAAAACGCACGTATAAAATTCGGTCTATTTTACGCTAACGTGACGCGCGAAACGTGCGAAAGATTTTAATTTCGTCCGGTATCGAGTCGAGAACAATAGCCATCGGTACAGCAATTTGACTTCCTGACTATACATCGGCGAGACTAAAGAGTTGTGCAATTTTTGATATTATGCAATGGACTTCCGTTCGCTAACCCGCGTGCCGTTTGACAAGTAATGCGCTTTGAATGTGACTTTGTTGTCGGCGTGAATGAGTTATTACCGCGAAACATATAGATTTGTCAAGTTTTTCGATTAACATGGACGCACATTCCCATCCTTAATCATTTTTTATTCCCATAGCATAACTCATACTAGATATTTATACCTGCCCACATCAGAAAGAAATGATTACCGCTCGAACATAATTGATTAGTAGCGATATATCTTCTCGTGAATATTTTCGAAAAGTGCACGCGAGTTCTTTCTCTTCCACGCGAGTGTAATACTTGTATAAAATATAAAGTTAAAATAATATTTACGTAATAATATATATAATTTTTTTAAATTAAAATAATTTTTTAAAGCTAACTTCTTACTAAAATGTTTTGACTTTACTAATCGATATTTTCTTGCACTTTCTCGAATGCAAGTTTAATCTCGTTACACGTGAAATTGCCATTGCGTGTAGCTTAGAACCAGCTTGCGAAAGAAAATCGGAGCACATTTGAGCCAGCCGGTCGAACATTCGTACAGTTTGGTCAAGCAAGCTCCGTACATATTTCTTAATTGTAAAAGATTTCAATGTACGCAAGTCAAAATGTAAAATGACGCGAATGCTAAAAAATTAGAAGTGAAAACACGTTCCATACATTCAAAAATATAAAATAATAAAAAGGTTAAAATAGATTCTTACTCTTTTAAGATTAAAATCTTAATTTTCTAAAATTTATAAAAATACAAAAGAAATTGTTTTTTGCGCTCTTGTAATTTGCGCATTACGTGCGTTTCAACTGAGCAACTCGTGCATCGTAATACTGATTATCAACATAGTTTTTATCATACACTTTCTCATACGCGTACGTCATCCGCGAAGAGAAAAAAAATTAAACACGGCGGAGCACGGTCGTAGCTTATAACGACCAATAAAGCTCTTATAAACGTTCAACTTTACGTTCATCGACGTGCTGAAGCTTTATCGCGAGTACCGGAAAAAGTCTCGATTCGCTTTGTCCGTGACATATTTTCACGCACGCGTGCCGCGCGATCTATACTCGTATACGCCGCGCTGCTTTTCACGCGTTTTCTAGAGCACCCGCGATCTTCGGGATTTATTTTACGCGACCTACATGAATGGTGAATTGCTAGTAAAGTGGAACATACAACGTGCAACATCGCCCTTTACGAAATCGGTATCCCTTTTGTGAAATTTTGCTATAATTAATAAATGTTTCTTTTCAAGGTTACAAAAGAATGTTAGTAAATCTTGTATTTTTTATGCTTAATTGTTAAAAAATTTGTTTTAATGTTAGAAGTTTATCAATTATATCGAAATTGTAAAAACGTCGTACTAGCCGCACAGAATTGTGCAATCGATATTTACGTGTACCAAGAGTAGATATATCGCAACAACAGTTTTTTTTCAAATTGAGACGTACGCTTGCAAAATTATCGTTTCAATCTAAAGCGGTCTTTAGACGCTCACTAATATTGTACAATAATACTGTATAATATTTCTCTATTTCTAGACAATGCAAAACAAACTCAATATAGCCTTTGGACAAACAATAATATATTGTGTAATAATATTGACCGTCCAGAGGTCGCTTTAAATTATTTTTATTTTTTCACTGATTGTGAGAGAAACATTTAATATTTATGACTATAATTGCATTGTAAGCATGAGGACTCCATTTCTGTAGTTATTGTTGCTATATGTTAGTAATAATGATCTTGTGTTTGTAAGTTCTATTTAGTATGAACAAATTTTATTATAAATTATGATAGTTTTTCAAATATTAATGTAGTAAAATACATTACATGGTGCCAAAAATAAAATAAATGTTCCTATACATAGTAAACGCACAATCACAATTATAGTGAATATAATTATAATTGTGATTGCTTTCATTTCATTAACATTTGCTTATTATTTATGCAGTAATAACTACCAGCTATAATCTGTATAGTTAAAACAATTATAAATATGTTAGCTCCAAAAATGACTGTGAATTATAGTATAGTTAAGGGGATGCTAAAATTATCCTGTTTTACTGATCAAATGTGATTTTTTGCAGCACGCTATTTTCCTAATTTTATTTATAGATTTAAAAATCCTTTTCTACAATTAAAGTATAGGCACAAATGTAACTCAAGCCGTTCGACTTTATGCTGAAAACGAAAAAAGTTGAAGAAATTTACATTTTCTTCTTTTTTCTATTCTTAGTTCGATATGACGTCTACGTTTGTCAACGTGTGCCAATATTTGCTTCGGATAAAAATTTTGCAGTCTGTACAAAATGATCTGAGATATGGATTACATGATAAAATAATATTTTTAGATTTTGGTTTAGATTTAATATGAAAGATTTGTGTACTTGAAAATTTGTGCATCTACATGCGTGCAATATTGATGTAGCAGTATATAATAACGTATTAATGTTTCATAAATTGTACGTATGTATTGTAAATCATATGTGTGTAAGTCGTTGTTCAATCGGTAAAACTCACGACTCTCGCATCCTCTTAAATTATGGCAATCATGCAATTATTTTTGTTCTCTCACTATCACGTTTGTCATGAAGCAACAATAATGTATATATCTGCAGCTATATCATCCATGATTTTATTAGCCAAGATTTGGTTTGAATCGGTTTAAATCGACTTTATAAACAATTTTGCGCTACTTGTTTTAACGCAATCTTCATAAAAATGTAATATTCGTGATGTGACATTAAAGTCTCGCGAGGCTTCTCAAAGTGGCCGATTTATTTTTAAGCGTCGACAAACAAGATCTGCAGAAGCAGACGATGGCGCCTATTTTAATCCTATTTTATGCTTGCAAAGTATTAAATGGAATAGTCGACCAATAGCCTGTTTGGCTAATATAATCTGATTCCATACTCTGTATATATGTATATAGACTGAATGTTTGTCGTGAAATGCCGCATCTGTTTTTAACGAAAATTTTGAAGAATTGCTAATTTTTGACTACGTTTTCGGTAATTCTATATCAAATAAAATCTTTGCACATCCTTAGAATCCCTCCAAAGAGAGAAGCGATATCGAATCCTCACTAGCATAACCTCCAGTATCCTATTGAATCCTCCCAACACCTCCAGCATCGCCATATTGTGATCGCTCTAATGTCATCAAACACTATTTAATATAAACATATTCCGCGACTTGAAACATTCTGACACTTGAAACTGTTACACAATCATAAACGACGTATTGTAACCACGTTTGTCTTCCCATTCAGTTTCAATTTTGGATACCCTAACTACTAAGTGTCGTTCTACAAACAGCTGTGCTCACAATATGACTGCTCGCTTAGAAAGGGATACCCAATCAAAGTAGCAATCAGAGCTTCGGACATCAATGTCGCTTCTCTTTTTATGTAGGACTGTACATACATCCTCCACTACACTTTTATCCTGCGTCTCTTTATCCCCCGTTCGATCTTTTCTACGCGTGTTGCGATCAATGGAAATTGTCGCCCTTGCCCATGACCATGAACGATAGAACGATAGAACGAAAAAGCGCATCTGTCGTGCCAAACGGCGTGTCCTCGACCGATCGTTCCTACCCGCCCTTGAACGTGAGTCAAGTAACGTGAGCGTTCACATGTCGCGCGACCAAAAGGTGAAGGACTGCGACGGCGAGGTCGAATCGACGGATGCGACGACACGTCGCGGTGCCGCCAGGATGATGCCGAAGAGCAGCGAGGCAAGCGGGCAACGCAGGTGCTCGATGCAGGAGGCCGAGGAGGACGACGATGGCAATGGTAACAGCCGTAGGAAGCGGAAGAAGCGACGGAAAATGCAGCGAAGCAAGCAGTTACAGCTGCAGCAATCGCAGCTGGAGGTGATGACCGGCGGTAGCCAGCAGCGATCGCAAGCACTTATCCTCGGCTCCTCGTCCGACGAGGTTGAAGCGGTGGGCGAGTGTTCGAAGAGGGATTCGTCCAGCAGCTTGGGTGGCGGTAGTCGCCACAACACCTTGCGGGAGTCCCTGCTGACGGTGCTGGGCAAACTGGTGATCTGGAAGGGTACCAGGTACCGTTCCGCTACCGCCGCGTCGTCCTCTTCGTTGGCGCCGCCAAATTCACCACCCGCCACCGAGTGCATCGGTCGTAGCACGTCCTTCTTCTCCAGTGGTGAGTTCCCACGAACGAGATCATCGAGTAGTTTTTCCTGGGAGCCGTACCGCTGGCTCGAGTCAAGGTTCCGGACGGTTGCAACATGCATTTATAATCGATACTTGCTAAAGCAGATATAATCAGTCGCGATGCATGTCGATGTGACAATTATTTTTAATGAAACAGCGATAAGATTTGGTATTACGTAATAGAAAGTACGAACAAATTGATGTAACGATATCAAGATAGAGAAATACGTTTATGTTTTTGCGTGAAACTTGATTTGTGTTTTATAGAGGAAGTTTCTTGATATAATGAATTATTATCCAATTTTGCACATTCCTACTCTATTTTACATCTCGTATTTTTGAATCATCGAGATGAGTAAACGCAAGCTTCCTTGACACAGTCACAATTTGGCACCAACCGCGTGCGCGTTCCATTTAACTGACGTGCTGCATTTACGTTTGTGTCACTTTTTATTTTAACTAGAATCCATCGCAAACAATAGCGCATGCACAAAGTTACGCAAGGGATTCCGGCGATCAATGTGATACTGATTTTAGATGTAATGCAAATTTCAGCGACTTATATGCTTTATACGACTGTCCAAGGCTCCGCACCTTGGGCACTTGAATAACTTATTAAATTTTATAAATAAGGAAAAAGGAATACGTAACATCCACATAGTTTTCATGAACACGTGACGTCGGGGTGTGCCTACTACGCAAGGATCGATTCGATCGTTCTCTTCGTGGTAATGCCAGTAGTGGACTTTGCCACACGTCGTATGACGAGCCAACGATTAATAGTTTATCCAGTTATGTGGAACTGTCGCAGTAGAGATATATAACGAGTGACTGTAAAGCATTGCACTTGACTATAAGATCTATTAGCGACGAAAAAAATAAAAAAAATAAAGATCCGGCGAAGCTACTATATCTTCCAGTTCACGGCTGTGAAATTATTATTTGTATTGATCTTTCTTGTATATGTACGCAACTTTTGTTAGAAAATAATAGGCGATTAAAATATTTTTATTTACTTAGTCGCTGTGTAAAGAAACGTTTATCTTTCTTACTATCTAGTTGTTTATCGCAACATCCGCATTTTTTTTCTCAATGCGACTTGATAGTCTTAGATAACGAAAATATGTGACAATCTACTCTACGATCTAATAAGAATCATTGATTGCATTGTTTTATATATATATATATATACACACACTAACGTTAATATACAGACGCAATAAATGTTTCGTATTATTTTTACAGAAACAGAGAGGCGAATTCGCGCCAATAATCGCGAGTACAACTCACAGTTTAATTATGCGGTAAGCTAGAACGTATCTTCTTACTAACAATAAGTGTTATCAAATCTCAAATTTTTTAAGTTTAAAAAGTCACAAAGTTTGGTATGTTAAAAATTTAATGAACAACGGACATGAACACGAATGTTTCTATTGATTTGCAGAATAATTACATCAAGACGTCCAAGTATTCGGTTCTGACGTTCCTACCATTGAATTTGTTCGAGCAATTTCAGCGGCTCGCTAACTTTTACTTCCTATGCTTGTTGGTGCTTCAAATGATCCCCGCCATATCCTCTTTAACCCCCATCACTACAGCCATACCGCTTATAGGGGTACTCACACTCACTGCCGTCAAAGATGCCTATGACGACTTTGTAAGTATTCTATAAGCAACATTCTTATTATTTTTTTACTACACTTGGTGACAAAAGTACTAATATGCTGTCAAAATACTTGTCACAAAATTATACAAATGGTTTTTTTTTTTAATATGTATAATTAACACTAAAAGCAGCGACATTTTTTACTTACTGAAAGAATTTAGCAAATAAATTATTATGAAAATAAAAAATATGATTAAAAACCAAACGTTTTATCAGCAAAGGACATAATTATTGAAAAATTTCAGAATTTTTTCTTTTACATAAGAATATAATATTAAACTAATAAAAATAAAAACAATAGTTAACAATAATCGTTTGGTATTTATAAACCTAAAGTACACTTTATGATTAACGAAAGTTCAATAATAAAATTTGATTTTCAGCAACGGCATAGCAACGACTCTCAAGTAAATAATAGGAAATCCCGGACATTGCGGGGTAGTAATCTTCGTGAGGAGAAATGGTCGCAGGTTCAAGTGGGCGACGTAATCAGAATGGAGAACGATCAGTTCGTCGCAGCGGACGTACTATTGCTAACGACGAGCGAGCCGAATGGCCTCTGTTACATCGAAACAGCAGAATTGGACGGGTACTGTTTATAAAAATTGTTCAATCACGAATTGCTTTAAATGTGTACGGTGTGAAGATGCAATGATCTATTAAATTTGTACAGGGAGACAAATTTGAAGTGTCGTCAGTGCCTGCCTGAAACTGCCGAAATGATGGATAACCATGAATTGATCGGCCAGTTCGACGGAGAGATCGTTTGCGAAACCCCTAATAATTTATTAAATAAATTCGACGGAGCGCTCACATGGAAAGGAAAAAAGTAAGATTAATACTATAAATGGGGCAGAGTGAGAATCAAGTAAAACGGAATATTCCAGACAAAAGGTCACAATTTCTTACACAGAAAGTAAAAAGTATTTGGTTCTTGCTTTGCTTGTATCAAATTTTACTTGGTTACTATTTATCAGCGATGTCGACGTCATACTAATACTTTGCAAATAATGCAGGTACGCATTGGATAACGACAAGATTATTTTACGAGGCTGTGTGCTTAGGAACACGCAGTGGTGCTATGGCATGGTGATCTTTGCGGGCAAGGATACCAAACTGATGCAAAACTCAGGGAAGACCAAATTTAAGAGGACCTCTATAGATAGACTGCTGAATCTTCTCATCATCGGGATAGTGTTTTTTTTACTCTCCTTATGCTTGTTCTGCATGGTCGGCTGTGGTATTTGGGAAAGCCTGGTGGGCCGTTATTTCCAAGTGTATCTACCATGGGACTCGTTAGTGCCAAGCGAGCCCATCACCGGTGCCACAGTGATTGCCCTACTCGTGTTCTTTTCGTACTCTATCGTACTGAACACGGTGGTGCCAATCAGTTTGTATGTGAGTGTCGAAGTTATACGATTCGTTCAATCATTTTTGATAAATTGGGACGAGGAGATGTACTACGCACCAACGAAAACACATGCTAAGGCAAGGACTACCACGTTAAACGAGGAGCTGGGTCAAATAGAATACATATTCTCCGACAAAACCGGGACGTTAACGCAGAACATAATGACTTTCAATAAGTGTTCTGTGGCAGGCAAGTGTTACGGCGACGTCATTGACGAAGTTACCGGCGAAATCATCGATTTAAGCGAGGTGAGTCGTTTTGTCATTAATGCGAACATTCCTGACTCGATGCTGGCAATCAGGGTACGTGCTACGACAAAAATTTTTACGTTATTGCAAAGTTTATTGTCCAAAATAAGATAAATATGCATTATATATTAGCTATGCTTCCACTGCTGCGTGAAAAAAAAAATTATTAGTTATATGCTTCCGCTGAAAATTCTTTGTTATTGTATAAAGATGATTACATACTGCATTATTACATTATACATGTTATACATTAAAGAACTCCGTTTATTAACTCTGTATTCCGTTTAGACGAACAAATTCATGCTCCGTTACAAATATACGAACTCATATCTGAGTTCTTACTATTCGAATTACTCGTATAATGTGGATAATAAAGAACTCGATGTGCCTAACTTTAATTTTATAAAAATCAGCTCTTATTATTGAAACAAATACTGGTACCAGTACCAGTACTGGTAAATAAGAGTACTGATAGAGAGGAAACCTAATGAATCTTTATTATTCGAACCTCGGTTATTGTAATTGTCTTGTCCCCCCATGTATTCGGATAAACGAAGTTCTATTGTATTCTTTTTGTTACAAACTGTGCTCTACATTTTATCGTGAATTTATTGCTGATAAATGATCGTGCGAGAAGCTATAAAACATCCTTTTTTTTTTTCTTGAAATCGTCTGGTAAAACACGTTACAATATGTTTACATTGATATGCAGTTAATATTAAAAATGTCCTTGCACACATTATTACATGTCTACATGATTTGTTGAATATTACTAAGTGTCTATATACACGATTTTTTTTTTTTTTTTTTTTATAATACATATTCTCTTCAGTTACGTGCAAATATGATTTCAATTTGTGGTCGTATCCTTGCAAGAAATTTCATGTACATCATTTAGCATGTGTGTGCTGCATGTAGACGGACAGAGCTGTTTCAACGGCGACAATGAAGTGGAAGACCGGGCAGGAATTCGTACGTCCAGTTTATACACCATTAAGTGGTCCGAATGTACGTCTTCTGGAACAAGCAGACAGGGTGTCTAATACAACACCGGAGCCCGGTATCAACGGCAGTCCAAAGATTCCACACAAATCTTCAGTACGCATGTTGATAATTAGCACCTCTTGTCTACGATTACGAAATCTGTACACGCTATCGCTTTTATCTGTTTATTATATATATATATATATATATATATATATATATATATATATATATATATATATATAATCATATTCAATATCATTTGTTTAGCATTGCGCTCATAATTTACACAATATTATAAGTAATAGAAACATTTCTGTTATCTTTATTACGCTTAGAGAACTGTACTTGTGTTTATGCACGTTAGAACTTTATACTGTGCTATAAATTACATAAATAAGCTATACTTATTCCTTGTACTGCACACACACGCACTGTTAAAGCTAATTTCTTTTATAACAATATTTTCTTGTAATGTATATACTTCGATACAGCTAACACTATGTAATCCAGGTCTTTCAGCGAATCTATTTTTATAAAAACAAGGTACATTACTCTGGGTAATATGGTTTCTAAAGCTTCCTGTCTAACTTTCTTTTCTTTTTTAACAACAGGATTTTCCGATCTCTGCCAATAAGATTAACTTTCTTTCATAATAACCTCGTGGTATACAAGCAAAGAGCGAAGTTTCTGAAAAATTTCATCATGCATTTTGCAGACAATGCCACCCTTGGATTTCTCGTTTAACAAGGACTACGAACCAGAATTTAAATTCTACGATCCCGCGTTGCTCGAAGCCGTGAGACGGGAAAATCAGGACGTCCACAGTTTTTTCAGACTGCTAGCACTTTGTCATACCGTTATGCCGGAAGAGAAGAACGGCAAGATCGAGTACCAAGCACAATCGCCCGACGAGGCTGCCTTAGTATCTGCAGCTAGAAACTTTGGTTTTGTCTTCAAAGAGAGATCGCCCAACAGTATAACGATCGAAGTAATGGGAAAGAAAGAAATATACGAGCTTCTTTGCATTCTAGATTTTAATAATGTGCGAAAGAGGATGTCCGTAATTTTAAGAAAAGACGGACAACTTCGATTATATTGCAAGGGGGCGGATAGCGTTATTTACGAGCGATTGAAAAAGGATAGCGATGATATAATGGGGAAGACATTGGACCATCTAAATAAGTTCGCAGGTGAAGGCTTAAGAACATTGTGCCTTTCCGTGAGGGATTTGGATGAAAGTTTTTTCAATAATTGGAAGCAACGCCATCAAGAGGCAGCGTTAAGCCAGGAGAATAGGGACGACAAGTTGGACGCGATTTACGAGGAGATAGAGAAGGATATGTCATTATTGGGTGCTACTGCCATCGAGGATAAATTGCAAGATGGTGTACCTCAGACTATTGCCAATCTGAGCCTCGCCGGCATCAAACTTTGGGTGTTGACTGGTGACAAACAAGGTAAGCTTGACCTGTTAAGCGTGTAAATATTATAAGGACTAAAAAGCTTGCTTGTAATAACATTTTCACGTTGAACTCTTTCACTCCTACAGAAACAGCTATCAATATCGGATACTCGTGTCAGTTATTAACGGACGATCTCACGGATGTCTTCGTGGTAGACGGCACCACTTACGACGGTGTGGAGACGCAATTAATGCGATATTTGGATACCATTAAGACAGCCTCAACCCAACAGAAACGACCGACACTCTCCATTGTCACATTCAGGTGGGACAAGGAAAGGTCAGGCACATGAAAGAGACGGAGTACAACCTATCAACTTCTTTTATTATTGATTAACGCATTCTTCTTAAGAAAGGAAAAGAAAACTATCTCTTACACTGAATGTAGCACTATGTTTCATGTAATGCTTTCTATGTCTATATAGTCTTGCCTAAGAATTTAATTGCAGAGAACTCGTACGCTTTATGCCCAAGCTAGCGGATTTTGCAAGGCAGTTCAAATTATAATGTTTTAAAAGAATGAAAAATGGTTATTTTTATATAAGAGTATTCGTTTTCAGAGTTGTGACAAATTGTATTGATATGGGGTTGTGACAAATCGTATTTTGCTAGCTTAATTCATCGTACGTGCATTGGTTCTCATACATTCTCCCATTTTTTCAATTTATCCGCAAAGTCTGATTTTGAAATTTATGATCTGCATGCACATCTGATGATATTCATATCCTGTGTGTTTAAAGAGCATTACAAAATTATTTTCCACTTCTTTTCTCAACTGTCAAAGATATCGATACTTGCTACTTCTTTTTGATAACATAACAATGTGGCTATATTTAGAATGATAGATTAGATCTGCCTTTTTAAAACATTTTTCAGATACTGCATATGTTACATCTGAGATATCCTACAATTTTATAGTAATACTTATAGTCATAGATAACTGAGATTTACCATGATGCTTGATACTCACTCCTTCTCTTTCTGTATGCTTAATAATTAATCTTAACGATAATATTAACATAACTGGTATGTTATTTGTGTCACGTTCTTCTGTATTTACGGTTATTAATATAATGCACTGTATCGTTTACAATTAACGTGCATCATCCCTTAATGATAAGAATTTTAAAATTTTCTACTATTTTGTTAATCATCACAATTTATTATTTCCAATCCACTTTCCATTATCTTTGTGTCTATTATAATGGATTAAATAAATTTTAGAATTGAATTTATTGTATAAATATTAGAGGATCATCTTTTGTGTGTAAAGAGATAATCACTTTTTTTTTGAAAATTTTCTTTGCACAGCAGCGATACCGAATACAATCCTAGCAGGGATGAACAGGACGAGCACGAGATGGAGCATTCAACGGGATTTGCAGTAGTTATTAACGGACATTCTTTGGTTCACGCTTTACATCCACAGCTAGAACAACTTTTTCTAGATGTTTCTAGCCAATGTAAGTTGACATCGATCACGCGTGTTTAGAAACAATTAACTCAATGGCTTGAATTTCTTACAGGTAAAGCTGTGATATGCTGTCGGGTGACGCCACTGCAAAAGGCGATGGTCGTCGAGTTGATTAAAAAAAATAAGTCCGCAGTGACTTTAGCAATTGGCGATGGTGCCAATGACGTTTCAATGATAAAAACAGCTCACATTGGCGTTGGTATCAGTGGGCAAGAAGGATTGCAAGCGGTATTAGCATCCGACTATTCGATAGGGCAATTTAGATTTTTGGAGAGGTTACTTTTAGTACATGGCAGATGGTCGTATTACAGAATGAGTAAATTCCTTAGGTATTTTTTTTACAAAAATTTCGCATTTACCCTCTGCCACATCTGGTTTGCCTTCTTCTGTGGATTCAGCGCACAGGTAAGATCTTTAAAAGTTTCATGTTGTCGCATATATTATAATAATGATGATTACATTAAAGATAACGATAAAAATAACAAATGATGTTTTAAAGGCGAATATTATTCATAATACTCCTTTGTAAGAGCCTGCTCCAAAGTCGAGATTTTGAATGTGAATTTAGTTGTTTTTCTGATATATCATAGAAAATAGTACGCAAATTATGCGCAATTAAAATTGTATAATCATCTGTTACATTTTCTTACAGACTGTATTTGATCCTATGTACATTTCCGTCTACAATCTATTTTATACCTCATTACCAGTCTTGGCGGTTGGCATTTTTGATCAGGATGTTAACGACAAGAACAGTTTAATGTATCCAAAGTTATATGCACCAGGATTGCAAAATTTGCTCTTCAACAAAAAGGAGTTTTGTTGGAGTGCTTTACATGGATTTTATGCTAGTTGTGTATTATTTTTAGTACCTTACGGTAAATATTTCATTTATAATTATTAGAGAAACTATTGGTCTGTTTTTTTTATCTGTATTTCTCGCACGGTTCATCTTTTCTTTTTTTCTTCATCATGGAATAGAAATGCAATTGAAAAGAATAAATCACATATTAATGTCTGTTTTAAAATTAAAGCAACGTAAATTTTACGTGCAATTGCATGTAATTTGGTATATTTCCACAGGGACATATAAGGATGGGGTATCGCCTAAGGGTTACGTACTTTCTGATCATATGCTGCTGGGCAGCGTAGTTGCCACTATATTAGTTATAGTCGTGACCGTTCAAATAGCCCTCGACACGTCGTACTGGACAATTTTCAACCACATCATGGTTTGGGGCTCGCTCATCTGGTATTTTATTTTAGATTACTTCTATAACTTTGTCATAGGCGGTAGTTACGTCGGTAGTCTCACGATGGTACGTATTGTCGCAAATCCTTATCCGAATTCTTTGTTGTAAATGTGTACAATACTTATAATAGTTAATTTATGCAGGCCATGTCAGAGGCGACCTTTTGGTTCACTACAGTGATATCATGTATAATTCTCGTAATACCGGTACTATCATGGCGATTCTTCTTTATGGATGTCAGACCGACACTATCTGACAGAGTCAGACTGAAGCAGAGACTAGCGCAACTGCGTTCTCGTCAAAGCCAGGATATACTGCGTACCCCATCTACGAGACGTACACGGCGATCTTTACGTTCGGGCTACGCCTTCGCTCACCAAGAGGGCTTTGGCAGGCTCATCACATCTGGGAAAATTATGCGCAAATTGCCAAATGGTGCTGATTTTAAGTTTTCTATGCCGTTTACGAACAATGTTACGAAGCAGGTTAGCGTTGCTACCACATCACCAAAGGACAACAGCGCATCTAGAAATTCACACACGCTGGACACAATTAATTTATAATAACACGAATGTTTTAGTCAGTTCAACGAACACTAAAGTGCAAGTGACTAGTGAGGTTCTCTTAATTTACTTAGATATGAACATTAAGCCAAAATTGAATGCGTCGAATTTGTCGATTCTGGTGTATCCCATTGAAATTGTGTTCCGAATATCTTTTCCTCTTTTTCTTATGTTAATTGAAAGGTGCAGGTGATGTATGTAGTATTTGAAAAGATCTCGTGAAGCATCGATGTCTGTGATTACGTTACATTTAATTTTAACAATTATTTATTTGAGGAAAATTTTGATCAATTAGAAACCCTATTACAATTTATAACGGATGCCTATGAACAACGATAATGTTAAAATACGAATGTATGTAATTTCTAACGCAATGAATTCCAGTGGGATACATTGAGTTACACTACAATAGAAGTAGCATATGCTATTTACGTCTATACACCACTGTTAAGCATTTATAGATTTGTTACGATTATGACTTAAATGTTATGTATTTACATGTTCAATATTTTTTAAATTATATTTTTGCACTTTTTGCCAAGTAGATAGACGAAATATACTTGATTTAACATTTTGTTGACACGATTATGTACGTAAATAGTAATGTGTTTTATGATAATTAATATACTTGTATAGAAAAATAGCTTATGCTACAATATAGACTATGATATGTTTTTAATTGTTATGAAATTTCGTATTAATATATGTGAAAACAATCTTTAAATACCATGTTGTGAATAATTTTTGATATTTTGTTCGAAGAAAATTGAAAAATTATAATTTCGCATTTTGGTCCCATTTATATTAATATAAAATAACGCTGGAAACATTGAAAGCAAGTATTATTGGAAAATGCAGAGAGGTGTATATTTTTTACTTTACTGAAATTGTAATAATTTTCAATCTTTAAACCTTAAATGAATTTTATAATAATTTATACAAAAATTTATTTATTGGTATTATATAAACATAAAATGTTATGATTTACTACAGAAAATTGAGATGATTATTTTGTATAATTCACATGTCTTAAAAAGCATTTCTCACATTAAAAATTCTAAACTGATTGAAAAAATTTTCAGCATTTAACAGTATTTGTAATCCTGTAGATAATTTTTGGTTTATTTTGTTGAAAATTGTAACGCGAAAGCCAATGCAATAACGGAAGAAATAATTTGCATTGTCATGCACTTCCTGTATATATATTAGAAGTATTGCATAGAGGTGTCAAAATCTTGTAATATCTTATCTTGTATTATATATTATCCTAATACGAACATGATTATTGTAAAAACAAAAAAAACGCGTTTACACGATATCTTATAAGAATAATAGTTACATTGATAATTGCCTTTATAAAACATGGATATAACAAACGATTTAAAATATTGTATCATAGCATTGATTGTAAATATTTTAAAAAAGAGATATATATTATATTAAATGTTAAGTATACACATTTTTTAAAAGAAAGTAATATATAGATAGATCGATTTAAAAATAATACGAAAATAGTAGCTATATTACATTACACTATCGCGGATAAAGTTTGCCTTGGACTGACTATTGAATACATATAATATATTAAAGCGGAAGAAAACAGTAGCAAAACAATAGAGAGTATGTATTTCTACTTTTAATATTACAATGAAATTTAGAGAGAAATAGTTTGTATGGGAAAAGTATGTTCCACAATCAAACTATAATTTTTGAAATGGAAAACATTAGAATTTTGGTTGCTTTCAAACATTGTGCCTAATCGTTAAACTACACAGAGTTTCTCGAGCTCTCCCGTGATATATATTTCGTTAAATTTATAATTTATATGATGTACACACATTTCATTTTTTATGTCAATAACAATTATGAAATAAGTGCATTGTTTTAACTTACTAGTTCCAAGCGCAGGCATTCAGTAGTTTATACCGCAATCTCTTTTGTATCACGTAATATACTCATCCAAAGTTTACAATACAAAAGTTGATTCTTTCAAGCAAATTTCTGAAGTTTTTCTTTTGCTTATAATAAAAAAGAAAACGTCGAATTTTTTGGGTCAAATAGTATATTCTTGAAGAAAGTAAATTATCATTAATCAGTGAAATGCTAGCATAATGTCCGCGTTCTCAATTTGAATGCTAATTAATGAGTTTTCTATCTCGTGTTACTTGTTACAAAAAAGATTTCCATTCTGAAGAAATTTTGTGTGTTTCTAAAATAAAGTTAAATCACAAGTAATAAGGCATTATTGAATGACTTTTGCATGGTGAAGTAAAATATTTATCAATAACAATCTAAATAAACTAAGAAAATAAGTTGGAAGATATATTTATATAAAACTAAAAACGACACACTCTCTATGGAATTGTATTTCGTCAAATTGAAATCATGTCATAAAACTACTTTGTATCGATGCATATATTAACATGTTTCTTCTTTACACATGGAAAAAATAAGCTTATATAGGTAGGTGTGTAGATACAAAAAATTTTGTTCTTTGTAGAAGCTGGATTATAAGCGCATTCATTTTGCTAATATTTCGCGTTATATTAATGTGATGTATATGTAATTTATCATCGATAAACTACTTTCAAAATTGAATATTAAAATTTTGAAATATTTTCTTATATGTGCTGTATGTGAGTTTCAAAAGTATTAAATGATTTTTATTTTAAAAAATTAAAGAGACTAAAATTTTTCTGCTAACGTCCAAATTACTATCTTGATTTTTATCGCATGTGAAAAAAAAGGGAAATGTATGGATATTATTTGAAACTCTTCATAGTTAATATATTGATGTGCTTACTTAATGTAAGACGGGTATAAGAATTATAACACGTAGTCATAAATTGTTGGTTGGATAAACTGTTATATGTACGTTATAAGTCAAACGCTGAATCAAATTTGGAAACAAATTGTATTTGTCTGCTGCATGTGCTCTACCGATTACGTATCGAACATTAATTGAGACATATAAATTTGAAATATTGAGATATATAAATTTGAGAACATATTTATTTATTTAAACTTCAGTTAAACTTTGTATTTATCAAGAGCAATTTGTACTCATTTTTTTCAACATTGTTTCAGATATTTTTACTTGCACATGTCTGGAATGCTAGTATATGACAATAATATGAATAATTATAATACAGATATGCGGTTGCTAAATCAATCATATTTTGAATAATTGATTATATTAAAAAGTATATTTTATTTTAATATTTTCTTGTTTTAATTAAATAATTTTCTTCTTGAAAAAACTCTTTCAATAATTTAATTTTATTTATTATGCATATTAATCAATTATTTAAAATATTTAAAACAGTATTATATCTTTCTGGTACTATGTTCGGTATTTTCTTGATATTTATTATTTTTACATAAAAAGTTTTTAATAAAACATCTTAAATATAAACTATTTGTTAACTCATCATAATAAACATTATGATTATTATATTTCACGATAGAGTCATGCAGAGACGTATTTTATGCAAATAAAATTAAAATTAAAAATGTTCCTTGTATAATGTATGCGTTAACGAAATTTAATATAATCGCAAAATTTTATATATGTACATACACATGTTATAATATTCATAAGCAACAAAATAGAGAATTAATTATGATAGTAGCACGCATAGATAAACATGATAGATGTTCTATTTTTAATTTAACACAAGTTATCTAATTATATTTTTGTTTTTATTAGCGTCTTTTTTCCAAGAGTTTTCATATTTAGTAATATTATTACAAGCACGTATACACATTTAAGAACAAATTTTTTACAGTGTTGATCATATGGAGAAAATATTTAGAAAATATAAATATTATATTTCAATTCAAACAAAAGGGACCATAGTACGTTAGTAAATTTATCATTTACAGCACATTTTATGGTGCTTTTTGAGTTACTTCTCTAATGTAATTATTTTTAATTTTTTTTTTCAAAATGTTTATGAATCGGTCTAAAACGAAGGTATACTTATAATAAACGTAATATAGTTGACAATGCGGGGAGAAACGTGTAAATAAAATGTGTTTTGTCACAAATTGAAATAGTATCTTGCGCATTGATGTATATTTGTACATTAATGTAAATTAATGACGGCCTTAATCTCCAAACGTATCTCACATCAAAATAATTATGCATTTATTTTGCAAAGAATTTCTTGTTCCATGTCGAATTAAAAGAACAAAACACAAATACCTCTCATCTTAAATTACGATTCCGTGTAAGATATATAATGTAAAATATATATTTCATTGAAATCCTCACACGAACTTTGTTGTTAAAGTTAAGACATAATTTTTATGTTTAATTTGAAAGCAGAGTGACAGGACACAGATTTCTTTCGTTCGTTAAATTTGAATATGACTGGTGTTTTCACAGACATTAATATAATAAATTAAGAATAATCTTATACTAAATTGTATATTTGTTGCATAGCGGTATTGACTTATAATTTTATGTATGTACACATACTAATCGGACACAAATGTGCATTGAAAAGATAGAGGCAATTTAATGCAGTATAATCACGTATGAGCATCATCTACAAAGCATGCATTAGCAGGATCATAGAACTTGAGTTCGATAAAATGTCCTTTGATAAAAAGTCGTCGATTATTCGCAAAATGTAAATCGTACGATAAATTGCAAGCTTTTGTAATATCTCGCTTTCTTTTTCTCTCTCTCTCTCTCTTAAAATCTACTACTCATAATACAATTATACATCAGCGAAGTGAAATGTATCATGTGAATATCGTGCCACTGTTCGCTACTCGTTCTAAAGATCAGTCTTGCATGAAAAAGAAAACTAAAAAATTAATGCTGTTTTGTGATTAACCAGTCACTCTTTTCATACTCCTTCGAACTGGACATTTCGCAATTTACAGAAATTCCTCGAATACCTCATTTTTTAATAATCTTTAAGTTAATAAAGATATTGCAACGTAATATTGTATTTTTTAACACGCGTATTATATTATTGTTGCCTGTTATATGCATTTCCCATTCCTCATTTTCATCCATCATCGGAAATACATATTATACTTTACATAAGAGAAGTGATTTATATTACAATATATGTGAAAAAACGAATATCGTTTCAAGAATTTTATGTGCTTTCAATTTATAGTATTATTTCAATTTATAGTATATTTCAATTTATAGTATAGTTTAAAATAGGCATTAGAAACAGCTGTTAATATAGCATCTTTGGCTTGAAGATTTATAAAATTAAATCTTTTTTTTTACAACAGTGGTTTTTATTTTTTTATTCAATGTAAATCAAATTAATGAAAAATTATTAACAAAATTTGGAAAAAAATTGATGCCAATGCTACAATATCTTGAAAATCCTAGAAATCGATTTTTTTGACCTCTATCATTTTTCTCAAAATTGTGACGTGATGACACCCTTTGATCAACGGATTCATTTTCAGCGATCAAAAATCCACCGAAAAATACTTTGTTTATTCAGATTTCACAAAAATGTTGAATTGTGTTATTAAAATATAATCACACGTATTTTTTGTATGCATAATATAATAATATATTACAATTTGAGTAATACTTTTATAAAATTATTTACTACAATGTGATACAATACTTCAATATACATTATCACAATAGAAAAATTTTTGATTCTTAGATCTTTCGAAATTAGCATTGTTGTATCTGGCGAACGATTTATTATTTCATCCATTTGTTCTAATATAATAAATTATAATTAAAATTGCAATCTTTTAGCTAAAGATGCTCCTTCTATTGATTCTAACAATTTTCTTTTTAGACTAGGTTTCTCTTCACGTTGACGTTTAATAGTTGTGGGCAGAGGCAATTTAGGTCCTTCCGTAGGTGCAGGTCTATTACTAAAGTATGGCATTTGTAGCGCTTGATCACACGTACATCTCTCTAGTGGATTCACATTCAAGAAACTAGCAATTAAATCTAGGAGATCGTCGCCGGCAGCAGTAAATATGTGTTTCAAAGGCATGCCAGGGAAGGGTTTAAATTGAATAAAATCTGGCAATTCGGTCATCCCTGGCCACGTTTCTTCCGTCGGAGTGCCTAGTGTCTAAGTAACGAAAAAATAATGTTGAATTAAGAGAGAAATACAATAATTTTTCAGAACGATATGTTTTAGATGTATCGATACCTGAAATATCTTGGTGAGTTGATCCAAATCAGATTCACCGGGCAAGAATGGCACTCGCAACAGGAGCTCGGCTAATATACAACCTACTGCCCACATATCAATTGCAGTTCCATAAAGTCTAGCACCGTACAGTAATTCGGGTGCTCTGTACCATCTTGTTACTACTTGATGAGTGTTTATCCGATTGGGTGACCCAAAGAATTTTGCCAGGCCAAAATCTCCTATTTTCAGAACGCCTTCAGAATTCACCAGTAAATTATTTGGTTTTAAATCTCTGTGGAGTATCCAATTGAAGTGGAGATAGTCCAGGCCTTGTAGGGTTTGAATCATGTATGCCTTTATATTGGCTGCAGTTAAAACTATATTGCTATCCTTTATTATCACTTCCAGATCAGTGTCCATAAAGTCAAATACCAATGAGACATTTGATTTATAACCAAAAACATCTGGAATTTTTATGTATGCATATGTAATTACAAAAAATAATTTTTATAACAAGATGTATACATTATATAGTGCATATTATTAACAAACTATGGTTTTAACAAACTATTAATTATTTTTATATTAAATACCTAATAAGCCAATAATATTATCATGCTTTAACTCTTGCAGCAGTTTAATTTCCCTCAAAGCAGTTCGGTTTATGCCATCTCTAGCTTCTGCACGACTTCCAACTTTAATCTATTTGCAGTTATAAAAAAAGTATAATATAAATCATTTATAAAGTAGAAACGTGTATAAGTTTTATATAAAGAGGTAATTAACCTTTTTCACAGCCACAATGTTATTTGTTTCTATATCCTTTGCCTTGTAAACTGTGGCAAACTGAAATATACAATATCTACATTAATATTTTTAAAATTAATACTGAATCATATATTGCAGTTATAAGCAAAGTTATGTATAAATATATACATTAAATATATAAAATTATGTATTATATTATTTATATTATTTTATATTATTAAAAGTATGCATAAAAATGAATAAATATGACATAATGTAAAACGAAGTACGGAATGCAAAAAAAGCGTTTTAACCTGTCCTTCGCCCAAAAAGTCGATTTTCTCGTATCTTCGCACTTTCTCCGTCATTGTCGGCAAGAGTTTATTTCCTCTACGAGCTTCTTTTTCTTAATTATTCTATTTGCAAATGACATGTGTTGTGCAATATTCCACTTTTTTTGATAACATTGGACTTGATTGGATTTATGTTTATAAAGACTTGCTCATGTGCTTCTCTTCGAGCAACGTGCAAGAGTGCCAAATGGAGTCGCAGGTCGCAGGACTCGCACGTCGCAGCTGCGCGAGGCGCGAGCTGCGCAGCGTGGACAGCGTGGACTGTACATTTTGGAACGTAGCTTGGCCTTGCTTCTGCCATTCTGCTCGTGTTTCATAACCTTAATTTTTTTGGTGTGGTGTCTTAGAGTTAAAGATATAAAAGAATTTTTGTGAAATCGTCATTAATCGATGCCGGTTATTTTTTACTTTTATTTCTTTACGTCAGAAACGACTTTTAAAACGATAAATTTAAGCGAAACTCAAAGAGTATAATTCTAACACGTAGCACAACCTGCATAACCTAACTGATGATTGAATTGCACATGAGAGAAGCTAACGTTAATCGACATTGATTAAATTTATTTCTGTCGATATTTTTTAAGTTGGGATGATACTCATGAATTAGTTCATCATATTTAAGTCAAGCAATTAAACGACATAATCTATGAGGTGAGTTTTGCTACTTCTAAATGTTTGTGTTAAAAGATTTGAGAACACTAGAAAGTTTTAAGAAAATATCTTCTGTTTAGAAATATGTTCGTTCAGATTCGACAGAGAGTATTGTTTAATACGACAATTAAGTATGGCAAACAGAGGAAGTACAGCACATCAGTTGTTAGCAAAGTTAAGAGTGAAACAGAAGATGCGACGGAGCCCAAGTATCCATCCATTGAAGATCTAAGCTGGAAAGCTAAACAGAAGAGATTCAGGCTAGCTTGGCATGACAAAATCAAGAATTTGGAAACCGTGGAAGAGAAGTTATTTAAGATTAACATGCCACGTTATTATGGCTGGAAGTCGCTAATCCTAAAAGAACATGTTATACCATACGATGCCTTGTCACATGCGCAATATTATACAAGAACACATATTGTCAAAGAATCTGGTCTCCCAGCGTACTACAACAATATAATTTCCACAGAGCAATTAGATAGGATAGTGCAAGAAATCAAGAGTGATATAGAAGATAATATAATTTTTGAATATTGCATCAGAAAGTAGGTATTTCCTTAAATTAAATATTTTATTTAAAGTATAATGAAAGCAATAGTTAATTATTATTTGATTCTTTGCTATTATCTATAATTGTGTAATATATTTAAGTTATTTAAATTTAATGAAAGTTTTTCTTTTATACTAATTATTATAATATTGCAGAAGAGAACACGAAAGGGAACCAGATAAATTTCCATTGGATGAAAACACTAAAGCATTAGACAGAAAAAGGAACATGGAAGAAATTATATCTAAAGCATTGATTCAAAGAATTAATAGAACAATGCTGGCACATCTTACTCCTGAAAATCCACATTTATTACACACTGAAGTTGATTTTGAACCGAGATTAGAAGCATCTTGGTTTATGGGTGGTTTAGACCCTCCTAATTTTGTAAAAAGATTCAGAGAGAGGATTCCATTTATGAAAGAATATGTTGACGACCCAGTAAATTTGCCTGTTCAATATATTGGCCAACCTGTCATGCATCTGAGGCATAAACATCCTCTGAGAGAAATTATTCCCTTGAGAGATTGTGAAAATCCAGCTTTAGACGTACCTGCATTCAAATTAAAACCCACAGTATTGTCTTATACTCTTGATAAAAGACATTTAACTAATATACCTGGATTTTGGCCTGGTGATGAAAATGAATTCGGCCTTTTGTCATATCATAACTGCACATACTTGCAAACTAGGCCAGAAAAATATAATGACACGCCCACAGCGCTTACAGTACAAGCTATATTAGCATCTTATAGCTGGTTACTATCGCAAGCCTGTTATCAAGGTACTTTTACAGTTTACAGTTCAAATATTAATTTGTATTTATATTTTGTGTACACATTATAAAATTTCAGGTTTCTCTACCTTTCATGACATTACATATCCATTATCCACTCAAACGGTTATAACGAATGGACAGTGGTGGTCATTTTTCGTTTACCAACTTAATACTACTTTGGTGCATTCTGAATATGCAGATGAAAATCCGAGACGCAACATATGCTGGATTACAGAGCCGTTAAAATTATTTGAGAAAATAGAAGATGACAAAATTCATGGTTTGAATGAAGAAGTTCTCAAAACTTTGATTAAGTTTTACATAAATGTTCCTGAGGAAAGGATAGGCATAGACTTGAAACCATATTTAGGAAAATCTGTAAAAGTAATAGCTGACATAGAAGATGATGAAAGGAGAAATTGGCTCGAAAAATATTATAAACATCTTGTGAGCAACAGACCGAGGCACAGGTGAGATAATGTTAAAATTATTTCTAGAATTAAATACTTATTTTCTAATCCTTAGCTCTTGTCAGAGTGCCTTTTTAACGTACTCCTATGGTGTGCGCTTTTTACAATTTACACATATATAGGACCTAATTTAAACGGAGTAAACTCCGTTTAAATTTAGTTCAAAATGACTTAATTTAGAGGGTTTTTCGTTGGAAAATACTCTCGCTGGTTTGCTATTACCTTCTGAGAGGTAGTGATTGAATAAAAAGATATTTCTCAGATCAGTAAGTTTTGAATCTGTATCTTCGGCACAGTAGATGCACAGCATTCTGCGCCACGATTATTACTTGTTTTATTTTTAATGTGTTAAATGGATTTAAAGAGCAGTATTAATAAAGCGAATGGACCTGATCCCATCTAATAACTTAATATTAAATAATTTGATCGGCTATTCGTAGATTCGAAATCACGTAATAGCTAACATAGAATACGATGAAAGGAGAAATTGGTCCGGAAGATATGTTATAAGCATAAGCAAAAGAAACAGATTTATATCTATAATATATCTTTTTTTCAGACGAGTACCAGAAATATATGATTGGCAAAGAATCTATCTTCTTCAATTTAAAACTCGTCCAATGGATAAGAAACGAGAACCTTGGGAATTTGGTATTAAAACGTACAAACGTACATTAGATGATCATCATCCACAATATATACCAAAGATTTTACGACCAAATCCCAAAAAGAAAAAAACAGGACGATGGGCAAAGACATACTATCCATAATTAGAAATACATATAATTATCATGTTGTGAATATATAAATATAGTAATTGTGTGAAAGACAATTATATTCATTTTTATTATAATATCTATAATAAATCTGTGTACATGTATATAATTCGTTTTTATTTTTTTGTAAAAAAATTCATACAAAGTATGAAACAATATTACAATATTTTTGTACGATCTTGTCTTTTCTAGGAGACAACATAAGGAAAGCGAAGAGAATTTTGTAGACGTATATTTTAATTATAATTTGGGCACAAGATTTGCATTATTTCTGTGTTAAATATAATAATGTATTAAAAGAATTGGCAGGTAAGCATACATTTACCATATCGTTTGTATTTGTATCTTTTACTGTTATAGCAATAGGATAAGAAGCTCTGCAACAAAAAATTTCGAATTATGTTTTAAGAAGTTTAAGGAATTGTAAAAAAATAAGTATAGTAATTTAAAATAAAGTAAATGAGTTTAAAAAAGAATTAGGAAATTAATTTCAAATTTTTGGGCAATAAAAATTGCTATGCATTTTTCTGAAAACTTTTGTCACACATAATGTAACTACTAGTGATATAAGTATATTTTCTACTAACTTGTTAACGGCCACAACAACAATTCGTTGATCGGGCGTCAAAAAAGCTATTGCTTTAATGTCTTGATTGTTCTCAAATTCCATAGATATTCTATAAGAACCGCGTGGTACAAATTTGCTGAAGTGAGAAATCGCGTAAAACATAGGCTGTTTGTAAAACTCATCGCTCTGTGGCATTACAATGATCGGTGAATCCACAAAATTTTTTGCCCAATTCGGTGCCCCATGATCATTGAGTGCAATGTTCCAATCTACCCATCCAACCACCCAATGCGACAAGTTCTAGAAATATATTTGTACATTTTACATAATCAAAAATATTTTAATATGTATATTATATAGATTTGTATTGATATGCATATTACATAGCTCTTTGCACTACTTTTAGCTTTACATGAAACTGTCGTACACTCAAAAAAAAATTTTGCTGGCATAGATAGATTTCTGTCACAATAAAAATTCATCATTATTTTTTGTATCTGCTAAAATTGTTACATATAACATTTATAGCAACAACATTTAACAATATCTTCTAGATTTAGATCTCACTGCCAATTATACGGTTAAATATGATTGGCCTTAAATATGAATGAAATTTCACAAACAGTTCAGATATTCTGTTATTTAATTTAAATTGGTTAAGTATTATACATGATATTAAATATTTGTTAATCACTTATTATTTACCTAAATTAATTTTTTGTAGCCAAAAAATTGTGACTGTGCAAGATCTTCTTTTGAGTGTATGCTATAACAAAATTCTTATAACAAAATACTGATTAATCGAATAATATAAATATAAGCTTTTAATTATAAAAGAATATTATATTATTCGATTAATTCCCCTTAGAGAAGTGTAATACTGGCAATGTTGAATTAGCCAGTAATCATTACTTATTTTGAGCATTAAAAGTACTAACCAACACCGCTTTTAATATTCAAAATAAGTAATTATTGGTCAATTTAATACTGCTAGTATTATATTTGTGTAAGGGCCTTTGTACAAAAGTTTTCGTTATACATTTAGAATGACGCATATTTAGCAGATTCTTATTTTATAATTAAATTAAAGTGTTTTTTATAGTAAAAAAAATTGAAAACGCTAAAGAAATAGGAATATAGATTAATTAGTATTGTGTAATTTTTTTTACAGACCTCAATTATATCTAAGATATAACGTTGTCCTCGTTCCCATGATCCCAACTTTACCTTTATTCTTTCCCAGATAGCACTACCTATAAGATAAAAATTCTACGAATCTCTTTTTTAAGGTTTTTTGAAAAAGACTATCCAAGTTATATCCTCTTTTGCAATGATCCTGCTATATATAACTTGTACTTACCGGTGCATGCCTCGGTCATCAACATAAATTTATCCGGATATTTATCATGCAGTTGGTTTAGTCTCATCGGTGAAAAAAAATCATCAGTGTACCAATGGAACGCAGTGCCGGAGAACAGTTCATTAGCTTTTTGTGAAGTACTGAACACTATGTTGGGATACCACGGTATTTCGAAGCGTTGATCATCCATCGCCATGTAGACGGGATTATATCCAGCTTCAGACAAAGTCGGAGCTAAAAAATTTGTAGTCCAGATTGACGATGCGGTGGGTGTCCAACCCATGGAATTGAAAGTAAAGAATGGAAAAAATCCATCCAACGGCTCGTTGCCCGGCGTTATACCCCATATGTCTATTCCATATTCTTTGTACGCATCGAAGAACTTTTTGATATATTTAGCGTAAACACCATAATATTCATGTTTTAGAGTACCTGTTGGGATTATTCACATTTCATATTTAATTCGTAACCCTATAGTACTTGATTAATAATAACAGTATAAAGCTAAATTTAACAATATTCCAATATAGCACAAAATATTTCAGCAATACAACAGCAACGTTGAAAATATTACTACACATTGCTGGTATATTCTGTGCTGTATGGGTTTTGAGAGAAAACGAAAATATTGAATTAAATTAAATTTTTTAAATAAGCAAATGCTCTTTTGTAGCATTGGTACCTTTAATAAAAACTCAATTTTCTACAAAGATGTTATTGGACTATAATTATGGAGGGCGAAGTAAGGACCGTGGGATAAAAAAGATCAGTTATTAATTTTATTCTTTTTTAAATTTGAAAAAAGATAAGAAATTGAACTTTGCGTTATCTCATTCATGCAAATATATGAGTTTTATTCTTATTTCTATTCTTATTTTGCTTGCCAAGTCAGATTAAATTTTACTTTTTTATAATTATTACAAAAATGTTGGAAAAATGTATTTATGTAATTACATGTTTTGTAATCTCGGATGTGTATTTTCAACTTTATTAAGCCTAAATGCGAATTGGTAATCCTTAGCGTTCAGTTGCTAGATCTTATTGATAAATATCTACTTTTAATAAATATAGCTAATTCAAAACTGACAAACTGACTTTTTTTATTCCAAAAGTATTTAAATGTGTTTTAATTAATACACATTTTGATATTCTTAAAAAATAAAAAAAAAACGCGGAAAACTTTTGTGTATTTAAAACTCAGTCTTCATACTTCCATTAAAAAATACTTTATAAATAACGAATAAAGTTTTAATTTTAAATTAATCAGTTAATTTATTTCCTATTCTATTTTATCCTAGTTCAATCGGTTTTACGTTTTATGACTGTATGACAAATTTAAACTTTTTTTTAGACCATAAACTAGACAAGTTGATTTGTATACATTTGTTATCACTGAAAACAAATTCATAAACAAAATTGCTGTTTTATGTCACATATTTGAGAAAATTAGATTTGAAGTTGTCAAAAATAGTACTTTTAGATATTTTTGAGTTAAAATAATTTAAAAATGTAAGGTAATAGATAATTTTGACCATAGATTCAATCGACGAATCGTGGTTATAAGCATTAGCGGACTATTATCATTGGTCTTTTAAGCTATTTTGGCCCAAAAGTATCTAAACTACTATTTTTGGCATCTTTTAGTCAAATTTTCTCTGAAATGTGATGTGATAAAATTTCAGTAACGGATTCATTTTCAGTGACAAAAAAATCTTTAAAAATTATTTTGTTTAGATTGTGGTCTAAAATTCGTGTTATACAGTGTAATTGGTAATTGACCTTTGCGAAATTCCAATAAAAAGTAAGTTTTTGTAAATTTTTAAAATTCAATATTTTAGTTGTAAAATAAATATTCTTTTCGTGTTAATTTGAAATAGCGCATGGCCTGCAGGATCTGTAGAAAATCCTGTCTCACCAAAAATCTCCCCCTCACCCCATTTTATATTGTTTGAGGCTTTCATCCATGGAGGAGCGCTCCACGAAGTCGTGAATATCCTGAGACTCTGCGGATTAGACATCATTTTTTTGATATCACGTATATATCCGATTTTATAGGCGTCTTCCTCCACAAGACTGAAATAACTTAACGTAACATCACCGGGTATGTCGTCGTATGTATATGGTCTCGTCGAGAAATCGGTACCTGCGATAGGTATACGGACAAACGTATATCCGATACCGGTGGGACTGAAATATGACCTGGAAATAACTATGCGTGAGAGGATATCATGGAAAACGGATTAAATCCTGTTAGACAAATTTCCGGTAATTTCATAAAACCCGATACATTGTTAAACCATTTTGCCCGAATAATGGTTACGTTTCATGTTTCAGTAGTAGTTAACGCACTTCGCGCAATTTTAATACCGTATTTAACTCGTACTCAAGAATTGTAATTTATGCTTCTAATTCATTTTCAGTCTATCGAAAGAAGTAATGAAATTTTGCGCCGTTATCTCAAAGCAGAGTTAATAGACTTTACTCAAAAAATTACTCTGCTACAGCCTACAACATTATATTTATTAATTAATATATAATCAATAACTAATTAGAAAGTTTTTCTTAATCTATTAGAATTTGCTTACTAATGTATTCTAATTGGATTTTGTATTATTTAAATTATTCTAAAAAATTCTTTTAAATAATCTTGTAACAACAGAAAAAGAAAATTTAAGAAATATATTTAATTCCCCCTAAAAATAAAGAAAAGATTGAGGAGCAGATAAATTTTAATGACGTTTATAACGCACGAGTGACATTTGGAAAATGTGTATTTAACCTATTTTTTGAATCGTAAACAATTCAAATTTAAATATTTAAGGCCGTCTTAAGTACAGTTTTAAGAGCATAAAGCAGAGTTTAGCATTTTAAGACATTTACTTAAAATAATTTTGAAAATAAAAACAGACTGTAAATACCATAGTAGTGTTGCATTATTGCTGTTTTCGAAGAAAAACCAAATGGCATATGTTGGTTTATATTATTGTTTTATATACATTTTGTAAATGTTTTTACAAAACACAAAAAAAATGTTTAGAAGACATTTATAAAACACATATGAACCAATACGTGTTACTTGAGCGACAGCTTAGAAAAATATTAAAGATTATTAAAAAACTTATTATATCACACAAAGATTTATTCTGTTCCCCCAATCTTGTTTTTTTCAAATCAGTATCGTCACTTTGCGCTAATAATTAATAATATACCGACGTACTCAAGTAATAAACGTTGAGTGTTTTTGCTGAGGCTTCTAATGTTGAGTGCTGCAGCGTCTGTCATTGCCCCTCCAAATCCAAATATCTGTTGATATGTCTGATTGCTGTTCACTACGAGAACCAGTTTGGTTTCAACCTCGTTTGTATTGGAGAAGTTCATGGTGGAAGTGTGCATTCTTTTGCCTTCCTTAGTGGACGTGTACCATAAAACTTGATTCTGCTGTAACATCGGCTCGCTTATTGTATCGCAATACGTCGAGTTACAGACGCATACTACAGACTCGTCTTTAATTGGAAGTGGTACACACCCATCTCCTGCAATGGAAAGAACATTCAGTTGCACATTTCGATAATCAAGTGGCTTGAGTTCCTTAAGTTGTCATGCATATTTTTTTTAATTGATACGCTGTTATCGGAAACTTTTTAAAAATATTAGAGATTCGATAAAAGAAATATTGAACGTCATGTTCTTTCTCTTTTCTCCCCCTCTCCTCTCTGTATATTGAAAAGAATCAGAAACTTTGCTAGTTAAATTAAGTGAAATTAAATTCGCCCATTTTAGTTTGAGCTGTGCTGAATCTATGTATAAGTCACAAGTTTTAAGAAAGTCGTTTATCTTTCAAATATTACAAGTACAGCTTCGGAAATTCTGTTGAAATGGATATATCATCGCAATTTGCATTTATACTATTAACAATTGATGATGTTGCAAAACTAGGCTTATAATACTTTTAAAATAAGAAGCTCAAGAACGGAACAAAGAAGTAGCGATAGGCCTCTAATGTTTATGTAAAGTGATGTGTCATAATGAGCGCAATTACTACATAATTAACATGTGCGTAAAGTAACTTAAACAAGCAAAAGTTTCTTAAAAACTTAAAAAAAAATTGTTTAATGTTTGAAGCAAAATTTTTGTGTAATAAATCTGCTCGGTTTCTCTTTTTATAACAATACCATATCTCATCTGTATCTTTCTAAATAGTCGAAATAGTGAACTTAATTATACTTTGTAATTAGTAAATGGTATTCATTAAAATAAAAAACTATGCAAATAATAACAATTATAATATCAATAACATTTAACTAGCAATAGATTATAATATGATATCTTGTTTATACTTGTAAATTTTTTTACCAATCGCAGAAACTCTTATCGCGTCTAAAAATAAAGTAACATTAAACATTTCTAAACATTCAACTTTTTTTGCGCTTACCTTTTACTGTGGCCAAAGCGGCGATCAGAATTATTACGCGTAACATCTTGAATTATCGTGAGGAAGCTTACTGCTTAGCCTGCAAATGTGTATAAATAAAGTGCATCTTCAAGCAAAATAACGGAAAACTGTTATTTTTCTCGATATCTGGACTGCGTTCAGAATGAACTTCCGGGTGCACTTAGATATCATTTCTTCTTGTTTATCGAACATTAAACAAGGAGAAAATGATACCTGGGTGCACCCGACGTTTATTCTGAACGCACCCCTGGATACGCACTAGTAGGGAAAGCAGACGGCCATAAAAGTTATGAATGACCTTTTGGGCCAGTATTCATAGTCGATTCTTGTTTTAAGAGCATCTTAAGTAATGTTAAGATACTAATACGGCTTTCTGATTGATTGATGACATCGTAACTCTCAGCTAACATATTATGTTGGATTCGACATTCTGCAGATTCTGCTGCACATGGGTGTACGTCACCCGACCATTTTCAATTGCGCATATCTCAGTACGTAATACATAGAATTTGAACAATGTTTTTTAATCGAACGATTTATGAATGCCAAGCATTTTTGTAAACAGCTCGGGTATACGACACCCAGGGTGTCAGCTGAGGGTTAAGATGATACTTAAGATGATCCTAAATACAGGAATCGACTATGAATACCGACCAAAGAGAATTAGGCAATTTTTCTAATCAGTATATCACTTGATATATCAGTATCACTTGGTTATCAGTCAGATTTCCAGTCCATAGATCTGGGGCATACCATAGCTCTACTATGAGTACTACCTACTAAACTACACGCTGTCTTGTCAATTTCCAATCAGTAGTCGAGTCAAGTCATTTCAAGCCAATTGTCGCCCAATTACTGACTAGATTTTCAGCTTTGTCACATTCACGAAAAACGAAAATTAGAAAAATTGCTGTTCGCTCTGTCTGGCCAGCATTGCAGGGAGTACCATGACAATTGGAAAATATCATGACAATTTCTAGACAGACACTTAAAGTGATATTAAATACGTTTAATATTTGAAATATTTGTAATATCGATATATACATAATAATAATTTTTCATTATTAATGATATTTTACCCTACTATTACTAATATATAATTGGCATTTTTTTTACACCATTTTATTGCTTTTATCATTTTCCAATAGTAATAATTGTTGTTTTTTTTTTAATTATTTCGTAGTAAATATAAAATCATTACTACTATGTTCTTACAACTACTATATATACGTTATTACAATTTAATAACATGTAACGTTACATGTAATTAAATAACAGTTTTAAAATGTCGTATATAACGTTGCATAAAACCTTGTATAAACAAATTTTGACGATGACTTAGACAATGTTTTTAAAACGTTTCAACAAAAAGTCACGTATCAAATAATCTTTTTAAAATGTTTATATGATATTATTTTAAAATGCATAAAAGTACACATAAAATCAACATTTCTAAATGTTGCTTTAATGTTTCTTGCTTACTGGGTACACATTGATTATATCACACACGGAAGAGTGTTGTCAAAAGCGAGAAAATGTTTTAAAATCTGTTCATCTCAAATCAAACTTAATTTTGAGATTTCAAGGATTCAAAACATTTTTTTATGTCTTATTAAAATTGTATTTGACATATAAGGAAGGATCAAAGTGAAGCGAAGGGTTGCCGACATATTCCTCTTTTATATCTCTGCATATATTCCTACCTGAGTATCGTAAGAGTCTTGTTATTCGTAGTGTAGAAACATTACCGATGTTCGTTTCGTAACGGTACGATGATGACTGAAGAATAGAACGATGCCACTCGTAACGTTGGCTTCGTCATTGGTATGTCAGAACACACAGTGATGCTTCTGATAAGCTGTTGATGTATTTATCACTAATAACATTTTAATTAATGCACATTTTCTTAGCTCAAAAAACGATATTTTTTTTAGAGAAATAATTATACTTGTTACAATGCGTTTGAGGCAAGAGGAATTATTTTTAATTAAGTTACTAGACACGCTTTTAATTACGTAGACAAACTGATGACATAATTAGGCGCGTGTTTACGATCTCATTTACGACCCCCGTTCCAAGAACATTCTTTGCTATATTCATTAATGAAATATACATTTTTAAAAAGGATGATTAAAAGAAATAAAGAAATCTGTTCACTTGAAGAAAAAATGTGGTATAAAAAATAATACATTTAACGGTTATTATAAGAGAAGAAAATATTATGACTATTATAATGTTACATTATCACATTTTAAACTCTTCATACATATTTAAATAAAGATATAGACTTGCATTTTAAAATTATCATTGTCATTGATTGCAGTTAATAATGTGTATTTGTGTCAGGCAATACAAATCTTTAATAAATTCAACTCTTTTATGAGAGCATATCTATAGAGATTGAAAAATTTTCTATGACGTTTGATGCATTTTAAAGAAGTGTTTTTGGTATATGATAATTAATTGGTATTGATAATTAATTGGTATTTATGTACGTATAAAATGTAATTTTTTCAATCTTTTCATAAATCGCAAATAATTAAGACTGTAAATATAAATTTAGCACGAGAAGATACGGCGACGTATTGAGATAACGTATTTGAAATAATTTTAGTTTTAATAGAGTTGAGAGTCTTATCAAATACAGATGTTTACTGAGAATTTAAAAACAGATTTGTTATTATTAATTTTAATTAGAATTAAAGTATAACGTTTAATAAAGCAATAAGAAAGAGAATAAATAAAAAAATCATCTGTTTTTTTATACATAAATATTCTAAATTATATAAGAAATATTATTCATAAATGACATAATAAAGTCTCGATAAGATAAGAGAGAGATTATCAGAAGATAAATTAAAAAGTTGCTGTAAATAATCGATTATTTAATCATAACAATCAACTGTCTCTCGCTTTCTCTTTCTCTTTGTTTTGTATTACGTTGGTTGTATAAATGTACAATATGATTAATAACTCGCAAAATATTGTTATAGCAAAATATTGTTAAATATTATAATTCAAACGTAATTGCGATAATTCGTAACTGCTATTGAATATAAACGTGCCTTTCTTCTCGTAATTTCCTACAGTTTCCTAATGGATATACCGTACTTGTATGGTCTAATTTAATATCCTCCTAGTATATTAGCTTAATAACTGACTATGCCATCCAAAGATTTGCTTTACATAGATTCACGGACGTAAGATTTCAGTTCAATTAGACAGTAATTAGCGTCAATACTAGTCGGAGTTAATACCATTTACTCGTGTCCAATTATATTAAATACCCACAACACCTTCATTGTTCCACTATTACTACTGTACTATTAAAGTGTAATTGTTTATATCAGATGTGCAAATTAATTCACTGCTTTTAGATTAAATCAATCTTAAAAATCTACTTATAGTCTCGCTCTACTCTGCAATCTTGAAATGTTATTTATTAGGTCTGTAACACGTAAAGTGATATGGGCAAACGATACGACCACAGAAAATAGTCGTAAACACGATAAAGTGTGTATTAGATATCGCATGTTTTTCTCACTTCAAACTCGAAAGAAGTGTATTTGAAGTAATCGACATAATGTTCCGCTCTTAAAAATGCTGTAATTCATACAGATTATATTTTTTATATCGACATATAAAAAGTATAAAATAATTTTTTGTAATGGAGATTTTAATTTAAATAATCGTTTCAATCTTAAGAATTTAAAGATGAACAGCAGTTGTTAAATCAAAACTTTGTACAAACTTAAACGAAGTTTGTTGTACAATTTCAAGTCATCCGACAAATCATTTCTATTAGATTACCAAATGGAAAACTTTTAGAAGAAAGGTAAATGGATTCTCCGTATGTGTTAAATGCAAACAACAAACAGCGATGTTTTTTGATATAGCTATAAATAAAATATCAAGTAACGTGAAAGGTTTTTTGTTGGAAGTTTAGAAATTAGTTCTTACTGGCTTTACAAATAATGATCTTTTAGTCAAGTATGTATATAGTAAAGTAATTATTTACAAGAAAATATTACAAGTAAACATTTCATTACAATAATACTTTGTAAAACCCACAATATCTGAGTTTCAAGAATTTGTTTTATTTATAAATATTTTATATAGAAGATATATTTTATTTTTGTAAGTAATTAAAATAAAAAATAGTTAAAATTTTATTCTCACAAATAAGTTTATTTCAATATTCCCACAAATAAATTTTTAAAAACATAAATAGGCTTCATTCAGATCAGATACTTTATTCTTCAACTTTCCAATCTTTTACAAAACGTGAAACATATTTGGGAAAGTTGGGGTCCTGAAAACCATTAATTACGTAAAATTTCACTTTTAAAATTTCATGGTGTGTATCTGCCTCATGCTAAATTTTCCATTCAAACTATTCGATATTACGTTCAATACCAGGTCTTACAACCGTGACTTAACCTTCTTAAGAAGGAAGAAATAAATTTCAAACCTTAAAATAAATTTCGGATCTTGAACTCTCTCAGTTCTATGCGTAAAGATTTGCTAGTATTTCATCATTTTTATGAAAATGGCTTATATGTACTTAAATAATTGATTAATTTTTCTGGAAATAATAAGCTACGGTGAGTGTCAAAGATGTTAATTTCTTCTAACAATAAGTAACTTATTTATTATTTTCGTAACTTTGAAAACGTGAATTAAAATATTTACTAAAATGTTTTTATAATTAAAAGATTTGAAATTAACATTAAAAAAATTTCTTAATTTTAATGCTTTGGTTTACTATATTTAAGACAAGCAGCTTAATACTTCAAGTATTATTTATTTAAATTAAGTAAATTTAATTGTAATAAATATATTCTCTAAAATTATAAGAAAATTTTCACTTGTCAGTATATATAAAAATATGTTTTATTTTAATATTTCATACACGATTAATGTTTTATTTTAATAAATACTGTATTAGATTATTGAAATATTTTATTAATTTTATTAAACAGAAAAAATCTTTTCGTTTATTTTTTTTATTTTAAATTTTTACATTATTCATTAATTGAGAAAAACATAAATAAATTTTTTAGTAATCAATATTTATTACTTTAAAAATGCATTCAATCGTATCGTCGTCTTTTCATATATTTTCACTGAACTTTTACGCGGGAGACGCAATTTTGATCAGAACAAGTCTGCAAGGGAAAATGTCGCCGCCATCATCGTCGTCGCCCTCGTCGTTGCCACCGTCGTTGGCGAAGGAAACGGGCGGGAGTCAGAACGTTGGCGTTTCCGACGGTGAGATAAAGGATAAGGATTTGAGAAGTGTGACATATTCAATTTTGCAGCGAAGCGATACGTCTTTCCTGCTGAGTGTCGCGCGGTCGTTCGCGCGCGGATGCCCAGACAGACGCTTATCCGCGGCCAGCAGATTCTCGGCTTTTTGCGACACGTAACGAAATTTACGAGGCGATATCATCATTTTCGTCACGTACGTCGATGAACGGGACGTGCCACTGCGTCTGCTCGCCGTCATCATTGTTGTCGCCCGAAATGCAGGAAATTGAAAACACTAAGGCATGCACTCTCTCCCTCTCTCCCTACCTATTCTTCGCCTTCATCCCGATACGATACATGCACGAATGCAGATTCACGCGTGCATTTCGGTGTATGTATACCAACGAATTTCGCAGAGTGCGCGAAGCAATTCTGTCCGTACCTGTTAAATCTTCGTAAATTTGTAAAGCGTGCACATCTCTGTCGTGATTACATCTCTTAATTGAGAGTAAGTTTTTGCGGTGGAAAACTCTTTATTTACATAAGAATTCTAAAACGCATATTTGATAGATTTGCACAATTTATATTCGTTAAGTAAACTTTCCGCGACGCGGTAAAGGGGGAAATAGGAATGATGTGTTTTCAGTGCAGAATGTGCAAGATCGTAAAATAGGTCGTTTGGAAAATAGTAGTCTATGTTAAACTTCAATTTCGACGAGATATAACGCTTATGAAAAGTACCAATAAATGTAAGAAAATTAAGTGATACTCTGTACAAAAGGAAGAAACAATAGATAAATACTTGTTACAATTAGTTTCTAATTTATATTATAATAAAACTTTCTTGGTGAAGTCTTTTCAAAATTTTGTATATAATTAAAAAAAATTTTTTCAGAATATTTGCTCAGATTTTGTACATCAATTGGAACATTTTTCAGAAATACTCAGAAAAAACTCAGAAAGTCTACATCTTTTCTCAGAGTTTTTCATATATGTTTGTTATTTATAAAATAGCTTAAGATTTCTAACACGTTTTTGTTCTACAATTTCTGATAAAAAAAGTTATAAAATTTAAAAAAGTTAAAAATATTTTTTAGTAACTATAAGATGAGAAATAAATTTAGTCTTAAAATATTTCAAAATTTACATGTATGAAAAATTCTGAGAAAAGATGTAGACTTTTTAAAACATGCACAAGATTATTAAAAATTGTGTTTTAATTCGTACTAAAATTATGAAAAAAAAATTTTATCGGGGTTGATTTGGATTAAAAAAATGAAATACTGTACCAAACCTGAACGTTATTTATAGTCTACCTTAAAGCGAATGTGATAACAATTGTTTAATTAAATTTAATGCTAATAGACATCTATTCAATCGGGTCTTAATGTATGACGCATTGTCGAGCTTCATGTCGCGCAAATTTGCACGATTTTGTTATACATCAGTAATATAACACTGAGCACGATTGACGATGGTATAATTCTCGATCCGCAAAGCGGTATATATATATTTTAATATAACCACCAGAGGGTTTGGCACGATCGACACGGAAATCCGTGCCGTATATGACAAACTGTTCACCGCAATTAGAAATAGGCGGATGCGGGACAAGCTCTGCGAATGTTGTCGCGGCATATCGGCAAATCCGTGTATGTACGTGTGGGCTGCAAACATCGTCTTTCCAATACGCCGGTTCGATTGTGCAAATAGGAACGATAACATCATGATGAATAAAATCGGCAAACGCGTGGTGTCTCTTATCTCGCGTTTATTCAACCTTATTCAACATTATTGTCACTAAAAATTTACATTGCCATTAACATGAATACATATACATTGATAATTAGAGATTTGTGAAGACGCGATTATTTCAACAATATTTTAATGATATTTTAATAATTTTAACGACTGACATACACTTGACGAAAATTGGATGAAAGATACAAAGATCTTTACGATTATTTAGCAAACAATATGCACTGAAAAAGACCCGAATTATGATTAAAACGTATCCGCTTTTAAATTATCTTTTTGTATTATAGTATTTACTACAAAATACATTCGGCAACTCATGCATAAGTAACAGCGTCGGCTTAGACAGCCACTTTTTAAATTTATTTATTATTCTTAGAGCCTTGACTTATATTATTTGATTAATAATATCTTATAATCGGCAAAAAATTGCATACATGTAATTTTTTTTAATACTTTAATTAAAATATTAATTCTTATTTTGAGGCAAACAGTGTTGCTAATCGCGGTACAAATCGATGTGCAAATTTGTACTCATCGGCGATTGCTCGAATTAATAATGATGCGTGAAAGGAGCGAATTATATTAATGGAATACGCAACGGCGAGAACGCGTTGATTCACTCGCGAGAATTCGTTGCCTCCACTTATCGTTGGAAATTTTGGGCGAAATTCGTTCGATTCGCGCGTTATTTAACAGGACGTGTTGTGTATTGTCGACCGGATAATTCCGGCGAACCGCTCGTTGTAAAATATGAAAAATTCAACAGGCGCGGAAAATGCACAGACGCGAGGTAAACTTATGGATGCTGTTCGCGAAAATAGTGAACGACGCCGCATTGCAAATAATTGTGAGTGCGTCGCGAAATGTCGTTGTACGCGAGTTGCAGGCCTTTCGCCGTGAATTCCGTTCGTATTGCGCGTGATTCGTTTCCGGGCTGCGCCCGGGAGATGTAAATTTCATGTTATTATTGAAATCAGTAGATTGAATCGTTAACCGCAGCTGGGCTATATGCCTGAGAGTGTCATTGGTTGCACATGCGGCCGATACACTATGAAAAAAAGACAGGGGTGGGGGGAGAGGAAGGGAGAGCAAGAGAGCTTTTCGGGAATGTGGATGCATTTTGCCATTTTATTTTAACCCGGCTTTTGTCTATCGTGTTCACTTCACTTTATCGAATGCATCCGGTTGTTTGATTATATCCAAATCAGTTTTGACACGTAAATGCTTTTATATTATAGATCGATCGAATATCATTTCAATAATCGTTTCGATACAAAAAGTTTTTATTGTAAATTAATAATATTTTATAGTCAAGAGACGCGGGATTTTTACAGGTAAAGATGGATGGTTATAAAAACTTTATTGCATTTAAATAATAAAAAAAAAAAAAAATATCGAATTTACCTATGGAAATTCATTCAAAGATTACATTTAGAAAACGACAGGTGAAACTGATTAATAAACAATTACTTTACGTAACCTTGTTGTAATGACGCTTAACTATTGAATATATACAAGCTATAATTAACTGTCACCGAGGTAAGTACATAAAAATAGAAAAGCATCGAGATCCTTTTCAAAACTGCTAACAAAAAATTCAATAATTGTTTACTTTTGTATATCCTATAATTACGATGTTTAATAAATAATTTTACTTTATCAATAAATAAAAAACGGATAAAAGTTTTTACATCTTTAAAAAGTTTCTAACTTTTACTTTACTAAAAATTTAAACAACTTATATTTACCGAAAGGATACTTGAATACCTCTTTATATTTTGTATGGAATATAAAGGGGTAATATGCGCATTTGTGCTTATACGTATATACATATACATTTTTTTATATACCTTTTTCTACTGAAGGGGTTACTCTTTCAATGGAAATAGATATATAAAAAAATAAAGCTTGATTGTTCGAGTCACAGTTATCCCAAAAAAGTGTTTTTGGCAAAAAATTATACTAGATAAAAAGCGTAGTTCGCTTGTAAAATTTCAAAGCCACTAGGACATAAAAAAAATTGTTTTACAAGTGAAATGGGTACCCGGATACCCCTTTTCGGTAAAGTAAAGGGTTAAATAGATTTGAAAAAGGGACTGCAAAAAAGGTGGGCTCCTATTTAAAACAAAAGGTTTTTAGAAATCTATCTATCTTTTTGCCGTCCCTTCTATCTTTGTGTTGGCTGAGACGCATCTTGACAAAAGCGATGGTGTGAGCGATTTGTAGGGCATTTCTTTCTATACTCATAAAAGCTATATAAAAGGTTCAAGGTAAAAAGTTTCAAGAAGTAAGAGTCTCAATGGACGTAAGAGAAATAGTAGGGTCAAGGATAAAGTAGTACTCTTTTAAAAGAGGAGTGAAGCCTGTGAAAGGAAAAATCCATTTTGATTTTCTATATTCATTGTGCAAACCGTATCCCGAAAAATTTGAATTTCACAAGAAAACTTGAATATATCAAAACAAAATCTGAAATCAGGTTATAAGACCCGTTTTATAACACGATTTTATACTTTGTATTGTCTTGAAAGTAAATCTTGAAAACGGATGTAATTTATGTAATAGAAGTAGCAATTCAAGTGCTCAAAAATTGCATTTTATTTGTATTACACGTTTCTTCATTAAAATAATACGTCACGCGCACTTAAATCTTACAATTCGTCCGGCGATTCGTCTGGCCGAATGCTTTTGCAAATATGTATGTCAAATGCAAATCCGCATTATCGACTGTATGGAATATAGAGGTAAACGAAAAGAGTTGGACGGGCGGGCGTCATAATAATCGCGCTCTACTGCCTATCGACAACGGCTTTGCACAGTCGTTTCAGATTGCGCCGATTTCATATTTCGTTTAGCCATAGAATGCTGTCGTTTCCGCCGATATCCAACGTTGAATTTTGTTCCGAATGCCGCGCAGCCAAAATGAAATTCGTGCCGCTTGTGTGGGATGTAGTTTTTACTTGCAAAGTTCATAAAGTAGTAATGGAATCTTACTTCGAAGTGACAATAAACGCATATTATATTAGTAAAGAGAAAAAGAAATAAGATAGCGCTTTGTTAACGTATTCCCATATTAACGACAGACCTTACATTTTAAATTTTAAACAAATGATTAATTTCACGTTATCGTGTAGACTTACATCTCATAGACTTTTAAACTGGCTTTCGAAGCCATAAATAACTCACAAACACATACAGCCACGTGCGCGACGTTGTATATTTTTTTCAACAATATAGAATTTATATTTCAATACAACAATCACTATTAAAGTATTTCCATTTTGTTTTCTATAATTTTAAGCCATCTTTCAGGTGGTTTATGAATCTCGATTAAAAGCTGTCTTTAGACAAGACGTTGTAGAACCATTTTCAGACATCGTTCATCATTCACTAATTGAAAGAGGATTTTAGACAAAACATGTTTCATCGAGCGGAACAAGTGGTAAATCGTAGGAACTATTATATATCTGGTGAATAATACGCTAGGCTACAAAACGTCCCAACCACAATTTATTATATCTTTATCTTTTGTCTTACAAAAGCAACGCGTGTGGGCCTGAAACTGTATGTAGTAATTTTGCAGAACGTTCTTTTTGCCAGTATATAGGCGGTTTCATTCAAATTTCTGACTCAAGCGGTTTAATTGACATGGGTACAAGGCCGCCGTAATTGTTTCATTCGATTTCAATAGCTCATAATAAATGAAGCCCTTTCTGAAAGCCTCCAGGGCGTTGTTTGTCGATCAGATTGAAATCACTGTTTTCAAACCAAAATGCGCATACATTATGTGATACAATGCCTTTGAGAAAAAGAACTGATAAGTGTTTCAATTAACTGATTATTATATCAGTAATTGATGATATTTAATCAGTTTATTGAAACATTTTATCTCGAGAAAAAAACAAACAAATTGATTCGCAGGTGTTTACAGCACTTTTTTTAATTGCAATTTCTAAAGAATATGTAATTGGATATGTTTTTTATCTGTTATCATTTTTGGCGTTGATAAATTAATATTTTTTAAGATTTTGTTGGACTTTCCGCCAAAATAAGTGCTATTTTTAATAATTAAAAGTCACCACTACTTCAAAATAATGGGAATATTAATCAATTTTAAATGATTTTTTAATTGTTTAAAGAAAATTTGGATTATTCTCGTTTGTATATATCTCTCAGCTCTAGCCGCATTTCAAATTATTAATATAATCAGTTAGCTTAATACGTTATTACTGTCACAATTCGAGTGCAAGATTTAGTTCGAGAGAGGCAACCCCTCTTAGAATCACTAGTAGCAAATCGAAAGCCGATATGCCGCGCGTACTGCTTCCGAGATGAATCGTTATCTCCTCTTCGTCGAAAATAAAATTCGAGTCCCGTCGTCGCACCTTCTTTTCCTCACAGGATTAAGGGTACCCTGTTCTTTTTATATCGCGCAGAATCCTGCGGGCATCAGACGAACCGCGATTTCCTTTGGAGATCGACGATAAATCAAGCTTAAAATTGCTCTCGCGCTATTCTCGATTATTCGTCCTTTCGAAAGAGCGACTTCCCTACAACGTGCTCCTTTAATGTCGAATAGCCTTGGATATTTTTACAGTTCTACACCATTCTTCGGCAAAGTTGGAGCATCGCGAAAGATTCGATCAACGCTCGCGAGATTTTATACGCGGGTAGATTTGATGCTCCCGTACAATTAAATTAACTCGATTTTCGGATTCGTTGTTTAACGTGACATTTTTGAATTTACAGAGAGACAGCGTTTTACCATTTACAATTTCAATTTTCAAATTATTGTTTATTTGTCGTTATTAAATTCTGTATACATAAAACTAAAAACGTTTTTTCTATTAAATGTCGCTTTATTTGCACTGTTACTCTGCAAATTAAGTGGAGCACGAAAATAGATACTCTTTATAGAAATTACTATTCCATCAAATATAAAATATTAAAAGTGTGTTAATGTTATCGAGCAATTTTAGTATTGAGCATTTTTCATTATTTTTGGTAATCTACAGTGCTATCATTGTTTTTCTCTTTGCATTATTACAGAAAAAATAGCTTTGTTAAAGTTTCTAAAAAAATTTAACTAGATCGATAGATATGCAGAGATACCGATTTGTAAATAATTTTGTTGGACTATCAAAATAATTGTAAAAGACGCTCACAAGTTTGATGAGAAATGTGGCAAAAAGTTTTGACATTCTACCTACATAGCAACCTACATAATTATTTTAATGGTCTAATAAAATCATTTTCAGATTTTTATTCAATTAAATGTTTTGATACTTTAGCAAAATCGTATCTCTTCATATATTAATTTTAATAAAATTGAATTTTTCATTAATAATTTTATTTATATGCAAATATGATGACACGTTGGCTTATCGTGCGTGTTGGAGAAGACGTTCCTACCTGATGTCTCGGAGAAAAAAAATTTCCGGTCTTTTGTCAGATGATGCATCTTGAGAAGCGCTTCTTCAGATAAGTAGAAGAGGCCGATCGCGTAATGCCGTCGTGGTGATTCGTTTTCTCGTCAGCGGTGCGGCGTGCGCGAATGCCCTACTGAATCCCCTCGAAATTGCTTCTCGGCTGGATACGTTCTGCCTTTTGTAACGGCGTGCTGAACACGCTCGTTCCGGCAGGCGGACAGCGCGATAAGTAGCTACGATACGAATGAGGAATTCCTGCGGCTCACCTTGTTATGCATATGTCGCGGCGATCACGTCAAAATAGCATGGTAACAATAGCGAATCGAATCAATGTGATCCTGGCTCACAGTTTTATAAAGAATAAAAATTAATAAATTATCAAATAAATTGTACAGACTCGAAAAATTTAAAAAACCATATAACATACAAGTGTTGTCCAGTAGCAATCGAGAGTTTTGATATTGATTTTAAATATATCACTTTGATGAAAACTCTCGATTGCGATTGGTCTATAAGAGTTCAGTTAATTTGAATTCAATTAAAAGCACAGCCTCAACATGACAGTATATTTAGTTATTGTGTATTTAGAGACTCATTTAACAAATAAATATCTTTTTATTATTGGATATTGGCGAAATGGAGTACTTTATGCGAGCTATAAGTTTTTCTTTGCAACAAATGTTCTTATAATTTTTATAATTTAATTAAATATTTGTTAAAATAACTGGAGTCAATATCAAACGTTCGATAATTAGCTTGGTTCGTCAGCCCTTGAATGATGTTATATTGTTTTTAAAAATGTATGCAGGTATGTACAAAAAGAACTAATAATATCTTATAAATTTTTGTTTTCTTTTTTTTTTAATTGAGCTCCAAGTTTACACAGATGCGAATCGAAAAATAACAATAGAAAGTCATAATTTTGTTATAAAATAGAAGTATAAGAATAAAAAAGAAGCTTATCTTAATTGTGTGTAGATTTCTTTTGAAGATTATTGCCCTCCCCTCCTCATTAGTTTCTCGAATTTTTGTGACAAATGTAGACTTATTTAATATAAAAAAATAGATAAGAATAAAAAAATTGCAAGAGTTATTTGACAAAAACAAACTTGATATAAATACCCCGGTTTCATTGAGGGTATAAACATGTATAGGATTCGGATTGGTATATGAGTGATACGACCCGTAAAAATACCAAATTTTCTGAAAAGAGGGGAACATTGATCTGAGAAGAATGTAAAGTGACGATAACATTATCTCCAAGAACCGAGAAAATTCCAAAATGAATAGAAGCATTTATCATTGCTTATTTTTTAAGAATGAAGAAGTTTTTAAGTCATTTAACAAGTAACGTTGAATTTGTCTCCTTTTCAATCTCATGATTAATACGCAACATTCTTTTGCGTCATTCAAAAAAAATAGTCGTCAAAGATAACAAAATAACATATTTCAGGGCGTGTCTGCTCACGATACAGTTAGTAATGACGTAATGATGCAATTATAAACTATACTGATTTAATTATAAATGATAAGTTACATAATATGTGTCTAAAAGACGTCTCAAACAAATCTTGTATGTATATGTGCTACGAACGTTTCATTGTGATATTATATTTTTACAACGCGTAAAAATCGAATATTTTTACAGTACAACTACTAGCCAAGATCATCAATCTCTTAAATAAATAATAAAAAGTAAAAATATATATTTACTGTTTATTTTCTTTTTTTGGAAAACAAACAATTTCTTTTTAACAAACGATGAGAGTACGACTTTTATTATTCTTAAAAAACGCGCGCGCGCACATTTTTTAAAAATGTTTAAAGTCAATTTAATAATTAATTCAAAAAAGCAATTCAATGGTTTATATGTATAAATATAAATACTTCTATTACATTACATATAAAAATGTAAAAATGTATAAATATTACTATAATAAATAAATTTGTAAAATTCTATAATAATAGTAAAATATAAATTGCTCTTTTGTTAGCCTAATTAATACAAAGTTAAGTAAGGGTATCTAATTTTTTATTTAATTTAGGGAAATCCTGCATCCTTGTAGTGACGACAATGCCGAATTGCAGTTATATCGAACGCATTGATCGATATGTCCGGTGTAAGTAATGCACGATTTATTCGTTTCATGATTGAGAGGAACGTTTCTTTATTAATTACTCTTTATCTTATTCAACACGATGGAAGGGAGAAAGTGAGTAGAAGCTTGGACAAACCCAGAATAGAAATTAAATCTAGTTGGAGGATTCACAAAGGAGCTGGCATTTCTCTCACTGCTGTTAATGAGTTATTAAATATTCCTCGCGGATAGATTAAAAGCGGTCTTGCCGTGTTTTCGCGTATATACGTATTCAACGCACACCCGCGCGTTCCCGAGATTTGCGTAGGTACATCAGTGTGATACATTAGCGGCGTGCGGAAAGTTTGCGGTTACTGCGAGTTGCGATTAGTTAGTCCCGCCGGGACGCGTCGAATTCACGGTAATTATCTATTCGACACGACCTCGTTTCGGATTCCCACATCTGCGAAATACCTGAAACGCGTATCAACCCGTTTATTGTAAGACAATAATCCACGCTCAATTTCGTTGCTCGCAGAGACCAGTTCGTGTCGCGATAAAGTACAGTGCCATATCGCCGGTCATTGGAATAATTCTGTTTGTAGTCAATAAATCATGATTGGGGAGTATCAATGTTGCTTTCGCTAGAAGCGACGTAATGCGTGCGAAACGGATTGCTAACTTTACAGTCTCGAATCCGGATATTCGCGCATATTTGTTGTAAGAGAAAAGTTTTTAAGAAACAACATTATCATCAAAAAGTTAAACTAGCAAAAAGTTTAGCTATAAAAATAAATATGCAAACACTTTGCTTATTAATTCTTTGATCCAAGAATAATCATCTGCGGTACATTTCTAGCACCTCCCCAACAGAGAGAAAATGAAATTTACATTATAGCAATTTTTTTTTATTTATTCAAAATCTGTACCTACGTTTCTGTTCAAAAATTCCGAGACCAAATTTGTAGGAATATCCAATATTCCTTTATTGTGCGCAAGGGACAAGGCCCTTGCAGACCAAAAAAATTTTATCTGTTCAATATTATATAATCTCTTTTCAATATTCACAATTTTAAAATAGAGGTAATATTAAAAGAAAATTGTTTTCTTTCTGGTTCATGATCATGACAGCAACGTGATGATATCTGAAGAAAAACATGTGTTAAGTAATTATTTCCTTTTTTTATACCAATATTTGGCTATTTGGGCATCTATTATCTTTAGAAAATCGGAACCTTATGCGCGCAAAATATAATGGTCGCAGGAAATACTATATGCAGCCGCGGATTTATTTCAACACGTGCATCCTCACGTTGTACATACGAGACATAAGCGCGAGTTTTCCTTCACTCTAAGAGCGGGATTTCACATGGTTTACGTAATATTTCCTGGTCACGTTCGGGATATGCATGAACTTTAAAAGTAACGCCTTCGTGCTTACGGAATATTAAAGCCATTCATATTTACCGGAAACTAGATACTGTGTAGACACGTAATAACGCATTTTTCTTCTTACCGCTCGTCCCTTCATGCTCTCGTCTTTTCGTCCAACGTCGCATCCTTTTCTTTCGTCGCAATCGTTAAATTATCGCCTCGCCTCAGATGTACGTCGGCACGTCGACGCGATGCCACTCTTATTCAAAAATATCGTTATCCTTCGTAGATATGTCACGCGGAGAAAATGCAAAGTAAACACGACCACAAGGATATAAACTACGCGATAACGTTCCACGCGTATGTTGCGTGTGCCAGGATATATATCAAATTGATGGATTTAAGGCGGTTGCCACAGAAGGATCATAGAAAGCTTTTGGAAGTTCGGTCAATTCCTGAAAATATTTTGATTAAATATTGCTCTTCCTGCTAATTCCAAATATTACTGTGCAAAGCAGTGAAAATATATAAAAAATTATTAATAATTGTTAAATTTATTACATTGAATCTTAATTTTGTTTACTATTCTCTTGATCCACTTTTAATCTTAATTCAAATATAAAGAAACAAAGACATAAAATGTGAAATAAATGAATAATATCTATGTCTCAAAAATTATTTACTTAAAAAATATCAATCTTGTTTAAGTAATGTAGATATAATAAAGCTTTGAAAATGTTTACCAGGTCATCTATATAAAAGTGTACAGTACTTATCAAAAGATTTTCGCATCTCAGAGCCACACTGATATTTTCTGTAATTAATAATAATAATAATACCTAAATTCTTTTTAATTTACTATAATAAAATTGTCAGTATGTGACTAATGTGCACGTTCCACCTTATTTCTTACTGTCACAGTGCATTAGAGAGCCTCGGACAGTTTGAGTGCTTCTTTCAGCGCCCGGTTTACACACAAACTCACTTTGGCAGAGCTTTCGCCGTTTCCTTCAGTCCGATGATTGTAAGAGGTACCCGCGTGGCAAAATTATATCGATAGAGCCATGGATTTGCCGGAAGAAATGCGAGGTGGTTGTAATACATAGCGATATGTTCCATAAAAATATATATGTCCCAGGATGTAGTAACCAATAAAACCACGTCGAAAGATTGCGCGATGTGGAGTATCTACGTGCAAGTACCTTCATACAACTACCTCTTTTCGTAGTTTCTTTGAGTATTTCTACTTAGGCACTTTTTGCTAAGTAATACCTGCATTTCTGCGTACGGACTGAAAACCGAGATCCGCTCAAAGTTTGACATTATGCGGCTATTATCGTACAAAATATGCTTGTCGCTCATGTAAGAGGATTCGTAATGCTAGAAAGTCTGTGTTTGTTAAGAAGTACTTCCAATTACTGGAGCTATGCGTCTTGCTCGTGCCGTGTAGTTGAGTAATTTAAACTGACGAAGGTGAGATTTTTCTCCCTGGTAAGATTGCATCTGTATGTGAGAGCGATGTGCATACAGGGTATCCAGTAAATTGTGACACAACCAATAACAAGATATTTCGTGGAAAAAGCAAAAGGAAAAGTAGAGAATCATCATATTTTTAGTTTTACTTCAAAATAAATTTTACTTCTAATATTTCACTTGTAAAGTATGATAGTTCTCATTAACTGTTAGAGCTAACGAAAGCTAATTTGATCGATATAAAAATTCAATAGTCATATAGATGTATCTTCATAATCATTATTTTCTCGAAAAATAATAATGAAGACAATTTAATCAAGGGAAAATCCGATTAATTGCAGTTATTGTTCAACATACATATTTTTGATAACATCAAATACATTAAAAAATGTATTTCAAAACTGTCGCAAAAAAATTTATTCTATATTTTTAACTTATCTTTTTCTCGTAATAAGCCACTTTCGCACCGGTTGTAGAATGAAATACTGGACACCTTGTATATATACCATCGTCATTTGTACAAACTCGGGGAGATGTCCTTTTTAGATGCTCCTCGTTACTCGCTTATTGCCAGGATTCCGTCTTTTTCCATTTGCAATATTGTTTCTGTTTGCTACAACGATTCCCGTAGTGTCGTTCTACACGTCGGCAAACTAAATCGAACAGATTAATCCTTAACGCTGCTACAAATGTAACAACGCAATAATTCTCGATCGTGAAATTGACAGCTATCATTTTTCAATAAACAAGAATAAAGCATTATGGGATTATGTTGTTTTACTCGTACATAAAAGAAGATTAATGACAAATATACGTTCATTGACAGTAATTTACATCTCTTTTTTTTTTAATATTTAGGTATTTACCGAGGGGAAATTCACAGCCGGCATTGGTGTACAAAATTTCGGCAGTGGACTGCCGAAAAAAGTAAGCAGTGACCTATAATATTGACGGCATTGTCGTCAGTGGTTGGGGAGTGGTGAGCTCACTTCAGAGTCGGTTTTTCGATCATGGGGTTGAGCACAAAAATTTTTTCTTGCATATTCCGAAAGTACATAAATAAAAGAATATTTTAAGCCTATAATCAATTTCATAATTGCTTTCTTTCTGGTAGTTTACTCTTGTACCTGAACGGTGGGGTGCTCACTTCAGGGTCGGTTTTTCGATCACGTGGTTGAGCACAAAAATCTGGTCTTGCATATTTCGAAAGCACATAAATAGGAGAATATTTTAAGCCTATAATCAGTTTCAGAATTGCTTTCTTTCTGGTACTTTACTCTTGTACCGTTAATGTGTATTCGTACTTTCGAGACGATTTTCTGGTCGAAGAGATTGAGTACGAACATTTATTTATATATCGTTGGAAAGCACATAAAAAGCACTTAATTCTAGTGTATTTATTTTTTTATTTTATTAATTATTTATATGAGTTGGTGCTGGCTTAACGTTAAGCTGGCACCCCCACCTTCTCATTTTCCTGCTAAACCGCTCGAGCACAAAAATTTCAAATAGGGTACATAATTAGCACATAAAAAGCACTTAATTTTGGCATAAATGGCGTTTCGATTTTTTGTGGTGGGGGTGCTAACTTAACAGACATTGTTATTTTTAGTATTCTATTGTTTGAAGTTAGGTATACCTATGCATAAGACATCACATAATAATGTACAATTACAATAAAATGTATAGAATTTTTAAAGAAGAATGTTTAAAATTTATTTTGATTACAAACAAATACAATATCAAGGTCATTATTTTGATTATTTTTATTATTATTTTAGTGTTCCATTGTTTGAAGTTATATGCATAAGACAGCACATAATAATGTGCAATTACATTAAAATGTATAGATACAGTTCGTAAATAAAATTTTTGGAAGTTTTTTGTATAATTGTGTAGAATACTTCGGGAAAGCTTTAGAATTCTTGTGCAGGCATTGGCGTATGATAATGGGCACGCGGTAGTGTTCATAATTGCATGGCATTGCCTTAATTTTAATATAGGATTGACGGCATTGTAGGCATTGACTAACAATAAGCATTGTCGGCAGTGTACAAAAATGTCGGCAGTGTTTTACAGCAATGCCAAAAATCGGCATTGGTGTACAAAATTTTGGGTTGTGAATTCCCCCTCGGTATTTACTATACTTTCTAATAATTTTATGATAGCTATCAAATTCTTTTACTAGCAATAATTAGCGAGAAATTAATCTATATTAATTCTGAACGGAGTGTGATGAATGGATGTATTTCCTATAAAACTGGGCTGTCGTATAAGGGAGTGTGTGAAGTTAGCATCTCAAGTGTGAGCATTCAACGAATAAAATGCGTATTAATTAGCATACAGCATAGAAGCATAATTCTTGATAAGTTATAACAACAGTTTTGTCAAATTTACTATAAAAATCGCGGTTTTAAGAAATGAGATGCTAACGACAATGTCAAATAGCATTTCACCGTATCTTGAATTTTTAACGGTGAGAGAGGAAATATCCGTAGAATTTTGAAGTCTAGATAGGATCAGTGAATAGTTCTGATAATTAAAATCTAATAATTATAAATAATTATTATAAGAAATGTACAATAGTGAGATGCTACAGTTTTGGCACGAGTTTGGGGCTGTACAAAAGTTTTAAATGGCAAATTACGTCCCCACACACAAGATCGTCAAGTTGTGCTAGTGCACTTCTAACAATTATAAATAATTATTATGAATAAAAAATCCACATGGGAAATGCTGTGACACTGTCGCGAATTTTGGGACCACAAAATATTTTAAATAATGCATTGTGTCATGCTAAATACTAGTTCGT